>NW_021604710.1:785090-792447 GCF_004785775.1 Grammomys surdaster | reverse complement strand
ACACACACACACACACACACACACACACACACACACACACACACACAGAGCAAAACTCAATTCTTCAAATTTTCCTTACTGAAAGAAACTAAAAGATACAATACACAAAATGGCCTGGCATTCAAATATACCATGAGCTCTGAGCCTTTTTCTGGCCAGTAGTTGTAAAGAAGAGATTGAAGGACAGAGGGATGTAGTTGAATTATAATGATAGGAGAGCTTGAGATCTTTCCTCAATTCCACATTGACTATTCAGTATTACTCTTCAAACAGTTGCTCATCTTATCTTTGGGCATTTTCTTTTCTATGTTAAGTGGTGAGAACCAGTTCACACCTCACTCCCTAGATTTGTATACTTACTGTATCACTTTTATTGACTGTGTCCTAGACAAACAGTGTTAAAGAAACCTTTGGTTGTTTGAGTAGATAGGGTAGTAATTTGTGGAAAAAATTCACAGAGTACATTGTGAAGTTGTAGAAGTTTGTTTATCAAACAGATTTTTACCAGAGTTCATGTCACCCTTTTTTATTTGATGACAGATATACATACATGAAAGGAACATTCTTCTCCATAGGTAGTTTGGTGACATGAATCTATGGGAGACATTTTCCAGTTCATGACACAATGATTTTTTGTGTAGCAGTCCCTGTGTAGGAAGTTTCTGGAAATACGTTTTCATCATCAGGACATATACCCTTAGCTGGAACAACTTCTGCCTTCCCTTGTAAGGCAGTATTGCCTACAGGAACGAAAGTCAAAGTGTTAAATGATGAACTCTACATAGCTTCATCCACACCTGCTTCTAGATTTAGCAAAGTCTGATTCCACTTCCTTTATGCAAAGTAAAAATTGCTGTTTGAATTCCTTTTATTCAGTGTCAGCATCCTCTGTCCCCTCATGGGTTTTTTTTTTTTTTCAGTTTGGTTTCTCATCAGTATACAATCACTCCCCACCCCAGTTCCCAGTTCTTCCTGCTAGGACCTGGTTTCTTTTATTCTCTTCCTACTAGGATCCAATCTGACAATCATTGTTATCCAACATTCATAAGTAGGTAGAAAATGTTACCACTTACTAGAGACTTGAATATCCCAGAAGTAGTTGTTTACACTGCAAAGGCAGGAAGTGTAAATAGCTTGAGAAGAAAGGTACTTGATGTTTGGATTGTTCTCAGTACTAACTTTCACCTGAGTGAAGAAAGAGAGGAAGGGATAGTGGCAATATAGAGACAGCAGCCAGGGTTTGACTATTCAGAAAAATATGAAATTCACAGAGCACCATAGGTAAGACATATTGTTTTTCTTCAGCCAGTGGTAAAAATTTTTCAATCAATCACCAGATATAAGTAATGATTTCTTCTTTGTGGTTTAACCAATGTACTCTGTTAAAAATGCAATAGAAAGAACTTCAGGGTATATACCCAATATCAAATCAAAAATCATTTCTTTTAGCATCATTTTTATCTGGGTAAATATCCAGAACTCTTATATTGTGGCTTTTGGCTTAACTAACTTTTTTGAATTCTCCTTTTTCATAATTTTTTAATTCAGTTTGAAAAAAAGATTTACTTATTTTTATTTTATGTGGGTCAGTGGGCATGTATACTCAATGTCCACACGGATCACAAGATGGTGTCAAATGTTCTGGAACAGCTGTATAGCTGTGAGTCACCAGGAGTACTCAAGAACAAGTGCTCTTAAGTCCTGAAGCATATCTCCAACCCTCAAGCATTCTTCTTGTACCTCTTTTCTAAGAGACAAAAGATAATTTTAAAGGAATTGGTAAAGAAATTGAGCAGGTAGGGAAGAATTTGGAACAACTAAAGAAGGCAATAGATTCAAGAAGGTGAGAGCAAAATGTATCTGTGCTTATTGAGGACAAGTAACTTCTCACACTGAGAGACAGTTCACAGTCACCTGAATCCTATATTTCTTACAGCTGCCGGTATTTTCTTGACTCTCCATTGTTAACTCTTGAGGTGGAGACAGCAGGTGAGTAGAGACAGGACCATGAGTCCAATAGTGTTTCCTGGTCACTGCCACGCAGGAATACTTATCTTTGTTTCATTGCCATTTTCCTTGATTTTTACTCTTCCTATTTTTTCCTATATATTTTCATCTTATTTCCTTGTGAAAACCTTTAGCCCACAATTTAAAGTTGTCACCTGTCATCTTCATGACACTATAATGTTAGCTTTAGAATTTGTAACACATACATTTCTAACATAATATCTCTGAGTTTTAAGTGTACGTACACAGAAAAAAATAAAAAGGGCAATTTTGGAAAAATATTAAATCAATGAAAGTTTCTACTGAATTTTTTTTTCATGTTATCTCTCAATTATTCACTTACCGCCATGCATTGGGCCACATTATTTCTAACCTGGAGGGTTGCCGTAAACTGGTTTGCCTTCTTCATTGGAGAAATGTTCATATCTAGTGAAAGTGGATTGTTCCTGTATAAGCAGAAAAGGTAGAAACACTATTCAGGTTAAAGTTAGAAGACTTAGGAGTTTTGGTATGACTAGGCAGACAGAGCTCCAGGGGTCAAATGTCAGGGAGATGCTTGAAAGTTCAACACTTTACTCTGGAAAGACCTCTATTCTGTCCCTTGCCATCATTCCAGGGTGGAGATTTATGACTTCAGAGTCTACCTTAATACACTCACCTTTCAGTTTTCTTTCTACAATTTTCTAAAAAATCCTTCAGATGACCTCTCTTCCAAAAGTAGAACTTGGAGAAGGATATTATATGCTCGTGTTCTGCTAAATTTGTCATATAAATGAACATGTCCTCACGGTAAAAACTCATGCACCTCAGTATTTTTTATTTGGTTCACTGCTCTTTAGGCCTGACATAAGGAACGTAAGACATTCTAGTTGACAAAAGTTAGATTCCCAACTCAAATTATGTTGAAATTATTCTCTCTAATGCCTAGTCCTCTGCCTCTCTACTAAAATTCTTTGGCACATAAAAATTTCCCCATCCTAATCTCCATGGTTTCATTACCATCTGGTAGATTCTCCTTTCCCATATGATTCTGCACACTGCTTGCTAGTAGGCTCTGATATCTCCCTGTAACTCAATACTTTGCTCTTGTCAAATGTCGTAGAAAATTTTACATTCCATTTTCTCTTTGTAAGAACTGAGAATCAGATTCTCTTTTCCTATTTAGTCATAGACTTAGAGAATAATTTTTTATCACACATCAAAGCTTATGTAAAGAAACAGGCTTGTTTAAATAAATCTGCTCCAGGTGTGGTTAGCAAAACCCTGCATAGTAAACTTAATGAGGACATAAGCCTTTATTGTACAATTCAGATAATTCGTCTATGAATGATTTATTAGTTTTGTTTTTTGTTGAGACAAAATGTTTGACTCTGTCACCAGATGAGTCATGAACATACAATCCTTCTATACACTAAATTTAGAATTAGAGATGAATCTTAACCATAGCTTAACCCAAAAATATAAGCTAAGCTCATTTCTTCTCTCATACGTGCCATATTGTTGAGAAAAATTAATGTGTAGTATAACTAAAGATGATACTATCATCTAGGCAGAAAGTCAGTTTGAACACAATCTTTCAATTGTTATCTAGACATTTAGTCACAGAATATAGGCTTAAGAAACTTCATATTGTTCTATAGTTTAGAAACTTGAAAAGTGAAACATAGAACCAAAAATTGCAGGAATCCAATATGTATCATCGCCAACTGGGAAGATATTTCTAGTAAGGTTCTGCAGAAAAGAGAGGGCCTTACCAATTGCCTTGACCATAGGCAGTCTCCAAAACTAAGCACAAAATCAAGAGATGCACAACAGCTCTGGGATGATAGAACATTCGAAGAGAAGCCATGCTGTAAGAGTTGACACTCAAAAGCCTTGGCCATCTGAAACCTAACTCTCTCCTTTTATTTGCAGCAGGAACACAACGAAGCAGCTGCCAGGTCCACTTAGGTAAAATCATCATATGTTAGGATGCCTCCAATTGTCGTCTTGTTTATTCTTTTGTAACAAAGGTCAGTATCCATCTGGATCTTCAAAATAGATTATAGTGAATCAAAAATAAGATATTTCTCTTTTATCAGTATATTAGAATGTTCTTAGATTATTAGAATTGATCCTGTCCCATTTTTTAAAAACAAGATCTGTTCTTTTTTATCCTTTGCTTTCAAATCTGCTCTTGTTGTGGAAATATGTAACTCTTAATCACCTCTCTTTTTCTTCTAGATGTCACAAACTATCATCTTCCTAGTAACTCAGAGAACACTAACTCAAAAATATTGTGCAGTTGAGTAATAACCAGCATATTATTATTACTTAACTCCCCTGATTTGTGTTTTGTACAGGGGATTTTCTCTAAGAGATGATAGTTCTCCTTTACATTCAGAGTAAGTTTCTTAAAAACTCAGAGCATGTATTTATAAAGAAGTCACATGTAAATAGAGAGTTCAAATATATTTGATATCATTTTAACCATATCATCAGAGAGCAAGAACTGGACAGCTTTGCTTCTTGTATATTGGTTCTTTCACAAGATTTGGGAGCACGTAAGATGTTAGTGAATGTAATTTAGAAGTTTCCAAAAAAGATCTTGTCAACCTAGTTCTCAGACTCCATCACTTCAGTTACTACTCTGCCTAGTTTTTCCTCATTGGGGAGTACAGGTGTGGAGAGAGATGCCAGACTCCACTATTAAAGGAAATTTGTGGTCATCTCTATGGTGCTTCGAGATAATATGAAAGATGAAGAAACTCACAAAGTGTTAAAGTGAACAGCAGATCTATGGATTTGCCTACTTACCATTGAGGTAGGAGAATCTTGGTACCCTGAGATAGATTACTAGGTGCTATCCCAGAATGGAGGGCCGGGATAACTCAGAATTCAGAGCGTCTACTAATCCATGATTCTCCTTGTGACAGAGTGCTTAGGTTATAGGATCTAGAGAGGGCCTATAGCTTGAGATGACGTCTGTTTCATTTTTACTTTATTATGTCAGTGTTACCTATGGATTTGGAGGAGCTACTGCCAAAAGTCAGATGTCATGCACCCTAGAAGGTTTTTTCCCCTAAAGTAAATGCATTAAATGAAATACCTCACTTTATATTCCCTAAAATTCATTTTTCATCTTCTTTCACTTTTCTTTAATGTTTTTGTGAGAATTCACTGTGTATTTCATTGATTCCTTATACTTTTTGAAGTTTCTATTTCATGAAGTTCAAAAAATAGAAGAAATATGACCAGGATAAACAGGTCATTGTTCAGTGACTGAGTCCTAGAAGACAGTTCCAGGAGATCAGAAGATAAAGAGGATAGAAGATAGAAATGATAAGAAAGTTTAGGATCAGGAGGTCTTCTAAAAGATATGTCTTTTGCCAACCAACTTTATTATGAAGTACATTTTCTTATGTACTCTTTCTGGGGAAGAAATGGGAAGAAGGTAGTAGAACCTATCATATGTTGACTGGAAGGCAGCAAGAAACTAATAAAAAACTGTTGCATGAGGGGAACACCATATGTTCAGAACATCATAGGCTGGGCACGCAGCATTGTGGCAACTGATAGTCATATCCCCATACTCAGTGAAGATTTGAAATCTCAGCATATCTATATAAATCAAGACCTCAGGAGAAAGCTCTCAAAGTCATGGCCTTGGGCTATTTTTGGCTCTACTAAGCACATTCCTGGTTTTGAGTAGAAGATATGTTATTTCTGTATGTATTGGGGTCTCAGAGAAGGGCACAGTTGATCAAGCAAGCTTTCAACAGAGAATAAGATATGGTAACTGAGGGGTGAAACATAATCAATGTTACATATATGTATGGAAAAGCCTGGCACCTTGTTCAACTTCAGAAGCTATTCTTTATCAAAGACTAAGTAACAGCTTTGCCTCTAAGCATATCAGTGAACAATAAGAAAAAGCATATGGAAAAAGACATCTAAGATTTAAGGGCCATTTTAGGGACAGTAACAAAATGTGATCAAGTAGAAGCTCCCTAAGAAGTATACATAAAGAAAAGCAATCCAAATTAAAAAAAAAAACAAATAATTGGGGAGGCAGAGCCCCCAAATGACCATAACACCTAACCAAATGAAGTTTCCATTACTGGATTGGGTTACAGCTAATTGAATTTTTGGCTCAAGGAGTCCAGTGGAAATTCCCAAACAACCCAGGCTATTGCCAAGACTATAGATTGTTCCTCAAAATTTAACAACAAAGCCCCATTGCTAAAGACAAGACCTACATAACTCACTGAACATGGAGAAGTCTAGGTGCTGCCAACATAGAGACTTTATCTCTATATTATAAAGCCTTTCCTACAGAAAGGTACTCTGCAGCTACCAAAGAAGATGCATAAACACCAAACACAGACACAAAACATGTATTCTAACAATGGAGTCCTGGCTACAAAATATGCTAGTGCAATCATGATCCAAAGATTCTTGGAGTAACTATTGAATATCTGATTTGACTTAAGTCCTTCTTCACCAGACAGAACCCATATGTCATACTGGTTAGGTGACCAAGAATCTGAGACTAGAATGCCAAGAAACTATGGTAAATACAAGTAATAAAAATAAACCTAAACAATCCAAACCAAACCAAAATGTAGCAAAAAAAAAAAAAAAAAAAAAACCTGACTTCTAATGACACTCATTTACACTCATGGATAAGTGTCTTGTTTAGCCAATATTAGAGAAGCTTACTCCTGTAGCATATGGGAACAAATACAGAGAGACACGCAGCAATATAAAACGCAGAGACTGAGGGGCCTTCGAACACTTAGGACTAAAAGAGATGTCTCCATCAAATGTCTCCCCTCAGTGGTCAAGGAATTCTGCAGAGGAGGAGGCAGAAAGAGTGTAAGAGCTGAAGGGGACAAAGGAAACCAACAAAACAAGACCTTCTAAATCAGCAGGATCACAGCTTCCATGAATTCAGATACTGAAGCAAAATGCATAGGGCCTGCATGGGTTTGCATCAGGTCCTCTGTGTATATATTGTGGCTTCCTGAGTGTGCAAATGGGTGTGTCTCTGTGTTTTAGACATTCTTTTGGGCTCTTATCCATCTGTTTGTTTGGGTTTTTTTTTTTTTGGTGGTTGAGTTTGGGTGTTTTATTTGTTTTATTGTTTTGTTTTTGTTTTATCCAATTCTGATGTGTTAGTTTGTTTTATTTTATTTGATTATTCTACTGTATTTTATTATTATTCTTTGGAATTCTGTTTTCTAATGAGACACAATGAGGGAGTAGATTTTCATGGGAAGGGAAATAGGGAGGATTTGGGATGGGTAGAGGGAAGGAAAACTAAAATTCAAATATATTATGTGAGAAAAAAATCCATTTCAAATAAAAT
>NW_021604710.1:738751-765090 GCF_004785775.1 Grammomys surdaster | reverse complement strand
ATCTTGAGGATGTAACTTCAAGAAGATAATTTCAGCTTCTACCACAGAGATACATCTAAATGTAGACACAGGATTCTTCTGTACATCTCAAGAATCCTGAGTGAGGATGGAATACCTCCTAGGCCAATGTAAAAGTCTTTGTTAACTCTGTATTCTGACTGATGGAAGTGCAGCACTGAGAAACATGTTACTGCATAGCTTTTACAATCATCAGGGTCTTCCAAACTATTAGGCCCAAGTCCCTGAGCTGCTGCCCTAAAAGCTCCTGGGTCTCTGTTGAAGAGTTCTTTAAAATTATGGTTTTAAAATGAGATGCCCCTGCTCAGACTAATGTGTGTAAACACACTGCCACTGTTTTGGATAGTGGTAGAACCTTTGAAACTTGGCTTTTCTAGGGGCAGTGGGTCATTGGGGATGAATATTGAGAGTGATAGCCCTGCCCCACTTTTAACCTGAAGTCTCTCGGCTTCCTGATCAGTACACATGGCAAAGCCTCTCCTACAAATTCCGGCTACTGACAAGTCTTCTTCTTCATTATGAACCATATCCTCTTAACTGTGAGCCAAAATAAATTCTGGCCTCCATTGCTCTGTCGGATGTTTTTTCCACAGTGATAAGAAAGAAAAATACTTTGAGTTAAGGAGGCCTAGCGTAGGTTTGCCAGTATCTGCAAATGAAAACATATGTTCTCACCCAAACCCTGTGTTGCAGTAGCAGTTCATGGGGCTCTGCTTGAGCATTCCTCAGGTTGGAATGCAAGAATACATACATGGATATCTGCAGATGGGAATATCTGCCTTACTGCATTCCTGACAGCTAAACATAAACTGCAGAGACATTATATATCCTTGAACATAGCTTTGAGAACTTTGCCCACTACAGATTCCAAATAGCACTACTGCTCAGTCAGAGGGAACAGCTTTACAAATTCCTTGGTCATAGCATGTGGCAGAGCTCATTGTGCCTGCAGAGCACTGACTACACTATGGCCAGTGGTTTTCAATGTCTCTGAGGAACCTCAGGCCACAGGCAGTAACTTAATGACACTTAGAGACCCTAATGGCAATCTTTCCCTCTCTGCAGATGCTCTCAGATGATCTATCCAGTACTCTAGGCTAGACTAACCAGGGAAGCTTAATTTTCACTAAAGAATATCTGTGAAAGCCAAAAATAGGTAGCTACCATAAAACACACAGGCAACAATATTAAAAAACTAAATTCTAATGATTAGAACAATCCTGAATAGAATTCAACAAGTTTCAAGAAAGTACAGATAGAAAACTAAATGATGTCTAGAAAATAAAACTTCAAGATCAAAGTAAAAATTTGACAAAGAGAAACAAAAACAATAGTGGCCCAGGAGATAAAGAACATCATTACTGAAGCATGAACTTCAACTTGAAGTTTCAATGGCAGATTTGGTCATACACACACACACACACACACACACACACACAAATACCATTAAACTCAAACATAAGACACCTGCATTATTATTGAAAGGAAATGGATAAACAAATAAGAAGGCTTATGAGAATTATCAAAACACCACCAAGAGACCAAAGGTGGTCTATTCACGGGACAGTTCATTGCAAAATAGAGAATAGCAACAGAAAGTACATTTAAGGAAGGAATGGTTGCAGTTTTCCCTAATTTAATGAATGATGATAATAGATACAGGAAACTGAGAAGTCCTCACCCAAACTCAACCAGAAGAGGAATTCAACACATATCATAATGAACCATAAAAGTATCAAGAATAAAGAATTTGGAAAGCAACAACTTTTAAAAGGTTATATATGTAGTAGCTTTCAATGAACTTCTTATCAGAAACTTGCACTCTGAAAGAGCCGAATTATAGATACACATTTCTGAAGGAAATGATATGAGAAAATCTGCAAACTCAGAGTGTGTACCTGGAAAAATAGGCCTTTCAAAGTTAGGGAGACTTTGATAGCTTTTACCTCCAACTCCCAAACTCCAGAGGCTCAGGCAGGATGAGTACCAGGAGTTAGAAATCAGCATAAGCTATAAAGTAAAAATTGTCTAAAAACAAGAGACAAACAAATGAAATAAATGAAGAGGATGTAATCATTTCCCCCAAATAATGACTAGACATTTGTCTCCAGATGTTTGTAAGTATGCTCTCTAACCTGAAACCGAAAACTGCTGAAGAATTAATAAAACACGAGTATGAGGATGAAAAAATGAAACAAGTAAAAATAAATGTAGACAAGTTACAAAAAGATATAAAGTTTAAATAAACGTTACAAAAGAGAGTGACTCTGTAGTTTCTGTAAGTGACTTAAGTTGTAACAAATGTTAAAATAGCTCCTTATGGTATTAGTTATGGGGACTTGAGAGACCATCAGTGATTAAGAATATGTTTTATTCTTGAGAGGATCTTGGTTTGGCTCCCAGCATCCCGAAGATGGCACACACACTTAAATCGAGGTAAAATACTCATACACATAAAATAAAACAAATAAATTTACAAACAAAATTATTGTTTTTATTGGGCCCTCAGGCAAAGCAGAAAGCAAGAAACTGTAGTATTTGTACAAAACAATAACAACAAAAATATTCAAACTAGTCCATCACAGAAAAGCTGTCAGACAAGGGAATGTGAAATTATATAATCATATGGTAATTTAAACAAGAAATAAAATCTCAGGATATCTATAAGCAACCAAAAAACATGATACACAATGATGGTAAATTTTGTGTTCTCTGTTGTTGCCTGAAACCATGTGGAAGTCCACGATCCATGCTGTTGTTGACTATAAAGAGCAAGGGGCTACTTTGGCAGTGATAGTGATGACTGCAGATGCCCAGCTGAGAAAGAGGAACATGGAAGGCTTCTATGCCAACTCCTATCTCCATCCTACTCCTCTCCCCAAATAAAGTAACAATCCAAACAAGAAGTCAACAAAAAGAATGCTTAAAAGTGTAAGAAGGATGGTGAAGCATAGCTTCCCACAATTGACAACTTTTGTTAGGAATGTGGGAAGGGAAGAATTTAATTCTACTTAAAGACAGACCGCTTACTCACTCCAGTGTGTTTGTGAATAATACCATTCGGATTTGTTTTATTGCTGTTGTTGTTGTTGAATCACAAATGGAGGGGACAGATACTAATGGAATGTAATTGAGTGTTATAAAATTTCCTAAAAGTAGATTAAAATATTATGTTAAATAAGAAAAAGAAATGAATAAACAAAAATACTAATATGGACTTATTAAAAGTAACTTTAATATGTTGTTGTTTTAATAAAGATGCTCATCTGGATTGGCACAGTAAATATTCTCATCTATCTGTAATTTCTATGTGTGTATTGTGATTATCCAATCAAAAGAATGTAAACTGATTGAGTGGACTAGAAAAAAATCTAAGACCTGATTTTACACTGCTGTAAAAATCTTAACTTACTAGTAAGGGATTTTAAAACTGAAAGTAGAGGAATGAAAAAGATACTCTACACAAATCAAAACAAGACAAGGGGTAGCAAAACAGGTAGGAAAACAGACTTTAAAATTTGAAAAAAAAAAAAGAGAAATGTCCCTGGTATAACAACAAAGAGATAAAGGTATCTAGAAGCTACAGCAATTACAAATATGTGTTGCCAACATTGAAGCACCTGCATATATAAAACAGTTTCTTAATGCTCTGAAGAGTGAAAGGGAGTAAAATGTGGCATCAGGACACACAATATCCCAGGTTAAAAGACAGGCAAATAAATCTTTTAGTCAAAATCAACAAGAAAACATTACATTTGAGTTATATGTCACTCAAAATGAAGCAAATCCACAAACTTAGGCAACTGCTAATAACACAAAACACTTTCTTTTCAAAAAACACAATGTTGTCTAGGTGGGATCATATGTTAGAATGAAAAAGAATTCTTAAAATAATCCTATCATGGTTAAGGTCAATTGTCAACGCCATGTAAGCTAGAATCCCTTGAAAGAAAGGCCTTGGGCATGGTTGTTAGGGGTTATTTTGATTTCTTTAATTGTGATGAGATTCTGAGCTGATAAAAAGGGGAAAGTGATTTGCATGTATTCATTCAGTGCTCTGTTTTCTATCTGTGAATATGATGTGACTAACTGCTTCCAGCCCCCACCATCTTGTCTTCTCTGGCAGGATAGATTACAACCTGGAGCTGGGAGTCTAAAATAAACCCTTACTCCAACAAGTAGTTTTCATCCAGATATTTTGTTATATCCACATGGGGATAAAAACTAAAACAGACACAAGAAGTTTGAATCATATCAAATATCTTCCATAATCGTAGTAACACAGAACCAGAAGGTAACAGCCACAAAAAAAGAGAGAAAATTCTCAAGTTTATGAAAGATTAAACAGTTTTCTCCCAAATAGCCAATAAGTCACACAAACAATACAGGAAGAACTAAAAAATTTGAAAACACACCACAGAACCTATCCAAAGCAACAAAAACAGACCTCTAAGGAAAAGTCATAGCTGTAAGCACACATAGAAATGAAGACCTCAAGATAAACAATCTTACAAGGAACTAGAAAAAAGATTAAGCCCAAACTGATGAAGAAAGAAATAACAAAGATCACAAATAATAGAACAAACAAATGCAGCAGAGATATGAGTTAAAAAAAAACATTAAAAAAATTAGAAAGAAAATCACAATCAACACACACTTAGACTAATTAGGAAAAGGAAGAGGAAACATAAAGTTAGGGTTAAGAAACATTCCAACTGAAAAGAAATCCAAAAGATCCTAAGAAACTACTTTAAACAATTATGTGTCAGTAAAATGAGCACTCCAAGAGAAATAGATGGATACATACAGTCTTTATCAATAATAGATGATGAGATCAAGTCAGTGGAAAACTATACAGTTAAAGAGAAGTCACAGATTAGATAGCTTCAAATCTGAGTTCTAACAGTAAATAACTTATGTCAATGCTTCTCAAACATTCTCAAAAACTTGAAGTGGAAAGAACACTGCAAAATTATCTATCAAGCTAAAATTTCCCAAAGACAAAGTCAGAGAAGAGTACTGAGCAGAGCAAACATCTGTGGTGCAAGCAGATGCAAAGATCCTTGAAAAAACTCACCAACAGGGTAATTTCAAGGATACATCAAAAAGACTGTTGCTGGGGTGAAGGTGTACTTGTTATGCAATGTAGCAAGCATTGCAGTTCAGCACAGCTTACCTTGAGTGTTTTACTAACATTAAGCTAAAGTTAGATGTCACTATCCAACACAATTCCCAGTGAGTATTTAATATATCAAGTAATCTTTTGAATGACTGCATCTGAACAACTCTTGACAGTACTGTCTACCAGATATCATCTATTGCTACCCTTATGATCCCCTCCTGGCATTAAGACAAAGAAGCATATGACTTGCCAGAGAAAAGTCAAAATTCGAAATCTGGAGTATAATTTTGGCTGCATGCTTATATATTTAATACTCTCATATAGTAATGACCATTCAGAAAAATCACCAAAGGGGATGGTCCATCCTATGTTCGTAATAGCCAGGATTCTGAATTAATGCAAGTGTCTGTTGCCATGGAAATGATAGAATGAACTAAGTAAAACTCACATAGCCTGAAGTGACAATCATGGAATCTGTATGGGGCTGATTTGGTACTCTTCATATATGTTATCGTTTTGTAGCTTGATGCTTTTGTAGACTCCTAACAGGGAAGGAGATGAGGGTTGTCTCTGACTTTTTTACATTCTCTGGGGTGCTCTTTTCTTCCTACTAGGTTGTTTCATCTAGCCTTGATATGGGGGTATATGCCCAGTCTTACTGTAACTTGCTGTGCCTTTTTCAGTTGATATTCCTGGGAAGCCTGCTATTTCTGAAGGGAAATGAAGGAAGAGTGGATGAGGAGAGAAGAGGTTGAGAGAAGGATTGAGAGGAATGGAGGCAGGGTAAACTGTAGTCAGGATGTAATGTATGAGGGAAAAAGAAAGAAGAGATGAGTGGAAGGGAGAGAGAGAGAGGGGGGAAGAGAAGGAGGGAGGGGAGGAAGGAGAAGAGGAGAGGAAGGGAGGGGAGGAGAGGAAAGGAGAAAGAAAAGAATAAAGGAAGGAACTAGGATATGCATATGCAATATAATCTTCAATCTTTTTAAATTTTTTCATTGGTTATTTTGTTTATTTACATTTCAAATATCATCCCCCTTCCTGGTTTCCCCTCTGAAACCCCTCATTCCACCCCCTCCCCCTGCTTCTATGAGGGTGCTCCCCTGCCCACATACCCACTCCTGACCCACCACCCTAGCATTCCCCTATGCTAGGACATCAAGTCTTCTCAGGATCAAGGGCCTCCCTTCTCATTGATACCAGACTAGGCAATCCTCTGCTACATGTTCAGCTGGAGCCATGGGTCTCTCCATGTGTATTCTTTGGTTGGTAGTTTAATCTCTGGGAGTTCTTAGTGTGTGGTTGGTTGATATTGTTGTTCTTCCTATGGAGTTGCAAACCACTTCAGCTCCTTTCAGGCCTTCCCCTAATTCCTCCATTGGGGTCCCTGTGTTCAGTTGGATGATTGGTTACAAGCATCCACATCTGTATTGGTAAATCTCTGGCAGAGTCACTAAGGAGACATCCATATCAGGTTCCTGTCAGCAAGCACTTCTTGGCATCAGCAATAATGTTTGGGTTTGGTGGTTGCATATGGGATGGATCCCCAGGTGGGGCAGTCTCTGGATGCCTTTCCTTCAGTATGCTCTAAGATCAACACTTGAAAAATGAGACCTCATAAAATTGAAAAGCTTCTGTAAGGCAAAGGACACTGTCAATAAGACAAAACAGCAACCCACTTATTGGGAAAATACCCTTACACTTCAGTCTTTAGAATAACTGAATTTTTCTTTGTATCAATATGGATGAACTCAAAGAATATTACAGAAAATAAAATTATATAGACTTATAAAGCAAATTCTACAGAATCTAATATGTGCAAATAGAATGACAGTTGCCAGAGGCTGGAACTGAGGGCAGAGGGAGCTGCTGGTCAAAGGGGACAACATTTTGAGTTATATAGGAATGAAGAACTTTCACTTCTACTGCATGACAGTGTGACTATAGTTAACAATAAATAACAGTATATCTCAAAATAACTAAAAGGGTGAATTTTGAAAATTTTCCCACCTAAAACAATAAGCAAGGTAGTAATTATGCCAATTTATATGACTAAAGCATTCAAAATTATGTACATACATCAAGACATAAGGAGCGTATTTATAATTTTCCCATAAAACATAAAATTAAGAGGTCTTGAAATAAGTTAGGCTTTAACTTAAAACCTGGATTGATCTTTAGTGGTATAATTTTGTTCTCTATTTTACACTTTGTGAAACAATGTCCCATTAGCTAAGGTTATCCTTGAACTCCTGTCCTCCTGCCTCAGTATCCCAAGTCCTAGGAAATGGTCATGTACTACCATGAATGGCTAGATGCTCATATCCTTTCACACTGAGCATTAATATGTATATATATCATGATATATATATGTACATATATCATAATTTTCATAAAAGGAGTATATTTAATGCCATTTATAGTTAATGGCAAATCTGTATATGCACCATCTTGATTAATGATTGATGAAATAGTGATCATCCCAAACAAGGCAGTCCTACCCTGGGGCAGGTGATCCTGAATTCCATAAGAAAACTATGCTCCTCCATGGCTTCTGCAGAAATTTCTGTCTCTAGATTCCTGCTCTGCTTGAGTTCCTGCCCTGACTTCCCTAAGTAATAGGCTGTTAACCTGAAAATGTAAAATGAAATAACTCATTTTCTACCCCCAAGTTGCTTTTGGTCATAATGTTTATTACAGCAATAGAAATCCTAAGAGAGTTCCACAGAGTTGTTAGCTAAATCCAGCCACTCTTTGACATTGACATTTTAGGAGAGTTCAGGTCTGGATCTATGTTAGAAAATTATTCTATCCAAGCCCACAGATTTAGAATGTCACATGTCCCTTTCTGAACAGTGAACACTGAACTGTTAAATGTCACAATTTAATGTAGTATGATTTTAAATCTCCTTGACTTGTCCTTAGAATAATTATGATTTCTGCTCAAATAATGCTCCAATTGTATTGGTGATGCAAAATTTAGCTGGAATTGATACAGCCTGCATGCCACATCTTGTCAAATACACTGTGTCCTTTGACCAGCTTGCTTGTTCCTTCTTCTGTACGATTATGTTCACATATGTCATTTAGAAACATTCAGATTTCTCTTAAATTTCATAACCTCCAAAGATATAATTCTTAAAACTACTATAGATATACTCTATAGGTATATTTTATATCAGTTAGTCTTCAGAAAGTTTAGTGTTTCAGGTTGCTTGAGAAGACAGTTTTTCACATTGAATTCTAAGGAACTTGTTCACAGAAGAGTCACACTTTAGAGTTACATTTCCTGTAGGGATGGGAATCAGGTGATAAAACCTGAAGCAAAAGGTTAAAATATAAATAGACCATCAGACTGAGCAGGAAGAAGCCTCACTGGCGTGGATTCAGAAGAAATAAACTTTGGCCAACTCTGAAACCAGAGTAGCAACTTCTTAATATTGTATTTGGCTGATTGTAACCAAATCCAAATCAAAAAATACCAGGGACTGTCATTATAGGCTTAGACTCCGGAGTGCAATAAAATGAAATACAAACTTGATGTTTTTACAAAGCTATACCGCAGATTTATAATATGTCATCAAAGGTATAAAGAATGTTGGCGAAAGTTTATAATTCTTATTTGTAATCAGCTTTTGTTCTTGAACTTCCTTTAACCTAGTATCTCTGCAGAGATGAACCATTAAGTGTAGACATTCAATATTTTCTGCAAAATTTTTATGACTGTCTTTATGCATCTAATTTTTTTTTTGGTAGTTACAACTTTTAAAACGACAAGCTAACACAGCTACGGTTTTCTTCCTGTGGCTAGTTTAAGAGAAGCTCATTTAAAGTGCTCGGTGACTTCTTTATAGAAATGAGGTTTGAAATAGTGGACTATAGCTCAACGTTTCCAATATTAGAATTGAAATATCGATGTAGCTCACTAATACAGTAGTGTTTTGGGTTTACCTCTTTTATTGCTGCTAAGCTTCCTCCTTCCCTCTGCCTTTTCCTCCTCCTTTCTCTTTCTTCCCCACTTCTCTTTTTCTCCCTTTCTTTTTTTGACATGACCTTGTATACTGTTATCATGGTGCCTTAAAGTCACCATATAGCCAAGGATGCCCTTCAGATCATGATCCTCTAGTATCTGCTTCTCAGGTTCTAGGTTGATAGACATACACCAGCATTTACTACTTGCTTGTTTTGCTTTGCCTATCGTACCAGCAGGATGTAAGAGTGGAAAATTTCATACCTCATTCCCTGTTCATCATGAAGGCATGTAACACTAACTCTAAGATAGTCATTAATTAACACAGTCTGATTGAAAGTAATAAAACAAGTAAACCTCTTCCAGAATTAAAATGTTTCAAGAGTAGGAGAGATAGCCCGGCAGGTAAGTGCTTCCATGCTTCTTGTCAAGGACATGGAATTAGTACTTAGCACACACATGGCAGTTCACCACTATCTGTTATTTATCTCTCCAGAGCCAGTAATTTCTATTTCTGAGGGGTTTCTTAAAGCTGTACTTCCTAAAAATGTGATACGCTTCTTTGGTGGAAGCCTTTCCTAGAGACTTTGGAATTTCTGGTGAGTTTATGATGTAAAAAAATGAGAAAAATGGCTACAAAGAGACAGAGCTATGAGTGTTGTAGAAACAGAGTCTTTGACTTCTTTTCTTCAAGGGACCTGAGTAACTGGTGCTTAAGAAAGGGTTTGTTTTCTCAACAAACTTTCCAAACCCCTTAAATAAAAGCTTTTGAGGCAGAGTACCTCCAGGGCAGTATTGGCTTCATGTTCTCCTGCTACTGGAAAAGAAAATATGTTCCAGTCCCCTTTATAATATAATAGAGGTCAGACATTATTTGAAGATAAAAGTCTATGAGGAAAATGGAGAGATAGACCCCTCCTCCAAACCAACACACTGTATTTTATGCACCATAATTTACATGAGTGGACAGCATGGTAGAATGAGAAAGAGATTCCCATTTTATGTATTCTATACTTGTTTCGTGTTGGTGTGGGTGTCACACTTCAGTCCTATGAAATACATATCATTATGAAAAAATTACAGAGTATAGAAATTAATTCACTCATGATGACACAAATATTATGTGGCCAGATAAGTCTTTCTAATTCTAAAATAAATCCTCTTTTATTATATAACGCTGCCTAATGAATTTAAAATTCAAACTTCATCTTTGTGGTAAACCTCCACACATAGAGGTTAAGATTAACGCCCACTGGCTTTCACCTCATGAAGTCCATGAAACTGAACCAGTCTGCTTTAGCCAATGGGTTTTCTGGAGGGATCAGGAGGTAGGGAAAGATCAAGAGTGCCTTCAGGTCAGTTGGCATGCCATCATGTCGTCTTATCCTTTCCTTAATGTGCTTTGTTGGCAGGTTCTGCTTCTACAGAAAAAGTCCACAGCATTTGCACAATCGCACATGTCATGAAACTGCCCAGAAGGTAGGGGACAGGGTGTTCTTCCTAGTTTTAAACATGAAATGGTGTCTTTGTGTCCAGGATCAATTTAATCCGCCTGCCTCTGCTGGCTTGCCACTGTTAAGCTGAACTGCTAACAGTCATTTCATTTGCCCTGCTGCTTGCTTATATTTGCACACTATGTTAACATTTTAATTCAGTTAATTCAAAACATATTCCCCATCTTGCATCTCTTGTTGAAATCTGGATTTCTTTTCTTTGTATTCAGCATCAGAGCCAGACCATCAGTCATCAAGTCACACGGGTTTCCAGTCCATCGCTACCCTTCCTGCACTTCCTTCCTTTACACTCCTCAACTGGGATTCCTACAGCAGTTTTATGTCCACTGTCCTTGGTTTTTCTTTCCGTTATTTTAAGCAATCTTTTTTCTTTATCCCTGTCTTTTTTGATCTTTAATATTTTTTTTGCAGTCCAGTTGTTCTTCCCCTCCTGGTCTGCCCTCTGACAGTTCCTCATCCCATTCCTCCTCCCCACTGTCGAACAATCTCACAAGCTCTATTAAATTATTTTTTTCTAAAGTGATATTCTCATCATGGCACGTTTGTTTATGACATTTAGGTGTTTCCTCTTGCCTATCAAAGTGGCAAAACTGTGAAATAGCATCGAAACCTTCTACTGTACAGCCATCTTGTGTCTACAAGTACATCTACTACACTATTTGAAACCTTCTACTGTACAGCCATCTTGTGTCTACAAGTACATCTACTATACAATTTCCTATACATCGTTTACCTCCTAGACAAAGCACACTCTTCTCTGATCTTTAACAATGCCCCCAAAGAGCTTAGCCATCCTTCATAGTACAGCCATAAAGAAAGCTACATGCGTTCCTTGAGATGTGTCTTATGTGATCCCTTATGTGATCCCTCTGCAGTGTTCTGTAATCCTTCTCAATGTCAACAATGTATTTTCATGACCCCTTGGCATTTTGAATATACATTGCAGAAATAACCTCACTTTTTCCTGTATTATAACAACATACCTACTTTGTATACTATTGAGATATTGAGTTCTTAGAGAATTTACCACTGGAGGACTAACCGTGTCTTTGTAGATCAGAAACTTACAACAAGACATTGAGCTGCTGATTACTGAAAGACAGGTAGCACTATGAAAGGCAGAGAGAGCAGAGAGGATACAGGTGGGGAAATGGTTAAGGGTATAACCAAGACTGATTTAGACAGAGGAAAAGAATGTTGTAAGACCAATATGGTTAAAACAAAGAACTTCTGAATGAAAATACTGAGAGAATTGTGTTGGATAGGTACATTGCTGCTATCCAGTGAAAGGCCAATTTGAATTGAAATGATTCAGTGTACAAAAGACTGCTATGATGTGTCATTAAATCCTTCACCTGGACTCAGTAACCATTTTCTGCTGAAAATTAAGGCAAATTGTGTCTCTTGGGTCAATATATTTTGGGAAAACAAGCTGTTTGGGGATCTGGTTACCCTACTGTGAATCATTGCTTTATATTCTATCCCTTGAAGGAGAAAAGTATAATAATTGCCTGCCACATTTAGATTTGGATTCTGTGGCCAGAAACTAATGGTTGACTAAATTGCTTAAGGCTGTGTTCTTATGGAAGGGCATCCATCTAGTGTCTTCCAAACATTTAAAAAATCACATTTATTTTATTGATTTATCTGTGTATGTATCATGTGTATGTGTGTGCGCTGTGTATGTGTAAGTATATATGTTGTGTATGCATGTGTTTGGATATGCATATGGTCTTATGTGTGGATTTTTATATGTGTGTGTGTGTAAATGTGTATGTATGTTTGTGTGCATGTATCTGTGTAAGTATATATGTATGTAAATATATATGTGTGCATGTATATGTGTGTGAATATATGTGAATGTGTGATTTGTGTGTATGTATGAGTATACATGCATACGTGTATATCTGTTTGTATGTAAGCCTGAGTGTATATGTGTGTGTATGTATGTGTATGTGTGTGTGCATATATGTGTATATGTGAGTCTATGGACAACAGAGGACAACCTTGGGTATTATTCCCTGAACCATCTTCCTTATTGTTTGAAACAAGGTCTATCAAGTGCCTGAAGCTCACTGAGTGTGCAAGGTTAACTTATCAGTAAGGCACAAATATCTGCCTGCCTCTTTTTCCACAGTGTTAGTCTGGAAAGTACATGTTACAATGCCAGACATTTTTTTAAAAAAGATCCTTATCTTAGAAATCAGGTCCTCAGGCTTTGGGAGCAAGCATTATCATCAACTGAGTCCTCTCCTTGGTCTCCTTTCATATATTTTAATCATAAATGTGTGTTCATTTCAATTGATTTGTCACATTTAGATACTTTTTAGTTACATTCTGTTATGGTAAATGTGGATTTCTAGAGAGAACCACCTCTCCAGCTCCATTTCACTGTCTTTACATGCTATATGTCATACAAATTCCGTGAAAGCACTTTCTGTTTTAGAAAAGCACCCCAGAGCTGTACTTCATTCTGCTCCTTACTAGAATACCTGTGGTGGACAATCTTGATTATCAGTTATACTAGGTTGAGGAGGCTTCTATGAATTATTGATTGCCTTAAGAGTAAGCAAATTTATAGATTAACACCGGTTCTGCCTATAGGGGCTTGGATAGTTTTTTAAAATGATTAAGAAAGGAAGGCTTTTTTTTGTTTTTGTTTTTGTTTTTGTTTTAGCAAGTGTGATTTTTATTCTGCTGTTGGATAACAGACTCCAGATTCTTATCTGGCTCCAGGTGGTGTTTGTAGGCCTTCAGACTCAGACTGGGGCTAAATCTTCTTTTCTCTTATTTTTAGACTAAGTAGGTACATGATTTTCCAGGTTTTCTGCCCTCTTGTGGTCATTGTGAACTATGCAACCTCTGGCTGTGTAAGACAATCTAACAAATATCACATCATTATGTATAACCATATTTGTTTCTTTTAACCTTTATACTACCAATGAATGTTAAGTCAATTGAGAAATAAATTTCAAAATAAATTTTTAAAATTTAATAATAGGAATAAGATTTATTAATGAGTTTGAGAAAATTAAGGAAAGGACAATGAGCACTCAATAAAAAGCATTCCACGAAACACTTAACAGAACATAAAATGGGAGATTTATGTTTCTTGGGAATAAAATCCATGCCACACTTCCCTTTCTGCTACAGTTTATAGTGGAAAGTCAAGTGCAAAATTGCTTATTGCATAGATGAAAATTATCAATTGGTATGACAGAATAAAGGTGGCTTTATTTAAACAGTGAACTTTCAAGGCCTTAATCACAGAAGTCACAGCACTGTTCACTCAGAAGTGATCAGATAACTTTTGAAGAATCAGGCTGAGTTTGAATCTCTGCTTCTGTATCATTCAAGTAGGGACCCCAGCATAAACAGTAGGTGACCAGTTATAGGACATAAGAAACAAAAAGCACAGCTCCCACAACCTACCTAGCAAGATTAATAGGTTATTGTAGAATATCTTCCAAGTCTTGTTTGCTTTATGTTGGAATTGTCCTGGATACCTGTAGCCTCTGGATACTGCTACAAAACTCTTATCATTTGGTTATTTGAGTTTTTCTGACCTTTGGGAAATCTTAGACAAGGGTGAGGGGACAGAATAATGTATGTGCTTTCACGGTGGTGATTGTCATTCTTTGGAAGCAAGAGGATGAACTCTTCACTGAAATAACCTCTGACCTGTAGAACAACATGAAAGAAAGACTGGGAAATGGGGAGGCACACAGAAATGGTTCTCCATTCCTGTGGTATAGCCAGTGCTCTATAGTAGGAGGGATGAAGATTTACCTTTATCTTGACAGATCAAGATGGGTGATCCCTGCTTCTTTCTTTCATTGTTTGTATTTATCTCTGAGTTTCCCTTTATTGCAGATAAGGGATCAACTCCTTTCCCAGTTGGTTGAAAGAAGAGTCATGGGTTTGGCAAGTTCATCTACTAAAAGAAACACAATTGTTTTTTCATACATTTCAAAGAACACCACATCCCTGCTATATTGCCCATAGAGTGATACGTGAGGATGTGAGAGAGGATGAGGGATGGGTATCTGCAGTTGTTCATCATGGAAGCAAAGGCAGATTGAAGGAGTTGGAATTCACTGTTTCTTTAATGTGAATATGTGTATTATTGATAGTGAGGCATGAGTCAGGGTTTCAGAACATAATGTGTACAAGTGCTTGAGGATTCACATATGACCTGGGCTATGGTGACCATGCTCTGGTGTGAATAAACAAATGTATATAATCTAGTGGTCCTGATATATGCTAGTATCTTTCTACATGATTCTGTGAATTCTAACACACGAATGCTGAATGTGCGCACTCTCAGAGTTAGTTATCATCTGCACTGCCATATTTGTGCATGATGTTTGTGGAAGTCTTAGTCCAGGACAAATATCTGGCTACAGGCCCATGGAAGGAACTGTTTGACCTAATCACTTAGGACATCATGCTAATCTCACAGTATTGTTTGTCGTGATTCTGAAGATATGAATCTTTAGGACAGAAAGTATCCTTGTGACTTCTTGTCCTTAACTGCCTGAACAGCTCTTGACCATTCTTATGAACTGAAGAAAGACCTTTCTCTACTGTAATAAATGGACACTTCAAGAAAAAATGTCCTCCTCTAGTAATTTTTAACAAGATGATCCTGACTGGTGTCTCCTGTCTTCTGACCATACTAGATGATAAAACAGAATGCAATGAAAAAAATAACTTTATTTGATCATTGAAGGGATTGCTTCTGGACCAAAATGGAAGAAATTCATGTACAGTAAATGAGGAGGAGGATAGTATCAGTGCCTGGCATAAAGATAACGAGAACACTTGTTAATGAAAACCAGGATTTGTCAGAAGAATATAGTTTAGCATACAGCCTCTCACCTCCATTGTTCATTCTTGATTCTACAATTTGGAATGCCAGTGTTTCTTTAAGGGAAGGCTATTGATATTTAAAGAAACATGTAACTTCCTTTCGAGACCTCCAGTTTGGTTTGTGGACTGTGTATCTACGGAACAGGAGGGCCAGCTGATTATTATATCAAAGGATATCAGAGACCATCTGGCTATATAGTTAATACTGATGATCAAGCTAGAAAGACTTCATGAACCACTGGCTAATGCTATCATCTCCTCCTTGAAGTGCTCTAAAGGAAATTCTCAGAGGTACCTGATATATCTACTAGTAGCAGTTGTCTGGGCGGAATCACTTCAGATCAACAAATAATACCAGAATTTCCCAGTGTCCTTCCTGAATGCTTAGGAACATTGCAGAAAATGGTAATATGCTGCAAAGGTTGCAAAAGACTGCAATTGTATATTTAGACCTGAAGCCAGATTTAGAATATTCAACTGCCTACCTAGATAGAGATAGTTCAAAGAGGAACATTTACTCTTTCTTATCAAAGTTTTATGCTGCCCAGTAGACAAGTCTTAACACTTTGACTTTTGCAATTTAGACAGTCTGTCTTAGGAATGTAAAGCAAAATCCAGAGACAATGATGGATATTTGACCTGAAAGATAAGTTAGGTCAAGGTAAGCATTATGGATCTACTGTCATATAGCTTTGTCAGGCAGTAAGAACTCAGAAAAAGTTTGTCAAGAGAAAAAATAAGATGAGACAGCAGCCAGAGGCAAAGAGGCACATGATGCAGAGAAGGGTCCAGTCCTTAGAGATGGCTTGACTACCAAACTTGCTGAAATGTTTTCCAGATTACATCATAACCAGAAAATCCCTAAGCTCTCTGGCTCTCTGTCTTGAATGTATTTCATTTTTATTTCTGTCAAGGAAATGCTTACTCCTTTTGGGAAAAAAGATAGAGGAAGAGTTTTACATGAACTTAAGACATTTAAGATAATGAAGACTCAGAGTTCTAGTGAGGAAGACTTCCCCAACATATACATTGTTAGATCATTCTTGATTTCTGCTTTGGAGGAAGAAGGTGCAATATTTTGGAAAGGTAAAGATCAGCAGGCCTTTTGTGTGAATCAGACTTTTGTAAATTTAGGCCATAATCTCACTTTTCTTATTAGATAACTTCTACTTTTAGTATCTGAACATAAATTTCTCAAGGCAAAGGCTGCTATAGCCTTAAGCTCTTGAATTTTTCATTTATTTCTGAGTGTGTTTCCTAAATAATGTTCAATTATTTGTTAGGAGGCGATCATCAGACAAACATAATTTCACTGTAATAACTGTTTAGCACTCTTTTGGGAAAGCATAGCTCCACTACAGCCATTTCACTGTCAGGATGTGTGATACACAATGATAATGATGCTTCTCTCCTGTAGAAAAAGACCACAGACTGATAACTAAGAGCTGTAAGGGGACCTTCAAAACTCTGCCTTGGCAGAAGGCACTAGGACTTGTTTGAGATGAAGCAGCCCCTTAATGAGTACTTAATTCTCATTATGGGTAATGTCCTATTCTAGATGTCTAAGAATGACAGTATTCTCACTCCTTTATTAATTCTCATCAATTGATAATTTCCTGACAATTGCTTTTTCTTCTTCCTTCCAAGCTATAATCAGAAGTTAAAATGATTTCAGCTCTTAGGTAACCTAAGCCCTTAAGTGCTAAATAGAAGAGAAAAATAAATGGCATTTGCTATTAGGAGCTTTATGATAAAGAAAAAAATCAGTATGTAGTAAAAAGAGTGATACAATGTTTCCAGGAAACAGAAGTGACTAAGATGTAGTTCCAGGAAGAAAGAAATTGTCACATAAAAAGATAGTAAGGTAAATTTCCCAATATAGGTGCACAAAATGTATTGGGAACTTTGAATTTTAGAGAGGTTGAGTAAGGCATGGTAGAGTTGTGAGCTTAATTAACAGGGAACCTAAAGTTTTGGTTGTTGAAGATTCCATATTCTTTAATTCGTCAGGAATATTGAGAAAAAACAATGGATGTCTCACTCTTGATATAAAACTAACCATGTGGACAATAGATCCAGGTTCCCTAAAAAGAATGTGAAGTCATGTGTTTGTGTGCATATGTGTGCATGCATGTGTATACACATGCATGGAGGGAAGTGTGGTTGTTCAAAGATAATTATTTTGCAAGGAAGGTATGTGCAAAGATGTGCTTGCTATTCACTTTTTGGTTCTAAGTTCATAACGAGGTAGAATAATTAGCCTCATGGGATACAGAATGTGGAAAATATACACTTGTGGGTCTGTTGCCAAAGCTCACAATCTCTCAGAAACTCGTTTATCAGGACATTTGCTAATTTACCAGGTATTCCAGTCCAAGCAGTCAATGGTTTGGTTTCATCAAATCACTCCCAAACAACCCCAAATCCAATATTACCTATCTTTTACTTCATTAACTTTGGGACATTTTCTGTTATCTGTGTAATAAAAGGAGGAGGTTCATTTTTTTTATTTTCTATTTCTAACTTCACCTTCTTTTAATTTGCTTACAGTTTATCCAGAAATGTCCAAGAAATACGAAAATTTAAAAAGTCTACTGAGAAGTAGAATTCCATTTGGAAATGTAGAAAAAAGACATATAGCAGACCAACTCTAAGTGCTTTGTGTTCTTTGGGTACAAGCTTAAGTCTGGGTAACTGTTGCTGGATTATTCTTTGACTTCAGTTTCCCTTTAGTAAAGTTTTGTGGTTTATAGTTGTTTTCCTAAGGATATCGCTTACCTCCATGGCCAGCAAGAAATAGTTATTTCATGTTACTAGTCTCTCTTCTGTTATCACTCACGTAGCTAAACTTCACATCATCTAAATTAGTAGATTTCTTTTCAGCAAGAAGTATAAATTTATTCATAATCTTTGTCTTAATTCTGATAAGTAACATTCTTAGCATCTCAAGGTCCCAGAATACTCATTTGTTTGTTTGGTCAAGCATACTTCCTTTAAAAACACACAGAAAAAATCTCACTAGTGGTTTCCTTCAGTTCTCCCCTCCCTTTCCTCTCTGCTGATAATCATGGGGCTTAATTAATGTTAGATAAAGTTTTTGACTATCTCCTAATCCCATGTTCTTAAAACATCCCATACGTTCATTTCTCCATTTCACGCCCTCTACCTCCACTTATTCTTACCATTGGGTCACCCATAGCTTCTATATACACATGAAAAATGGTACAAATGGCTTTAAACAGGTGTTAGATTTCTTGGCATGTTTGCTATTTGAATATTGAAAAAGGTAATGACAGTATTCACTACTAAATTTAACGTGAACCTCATCAAATCAATTATATAGTCCCATAGCATTTCGGGGTGAGTTGATATGTCTAAGAAAACAGACTGGCACCTATCTCAGGAAGGTTAAACTACCTATACTTGCTTTCTTCCAGAGTCTTGCACTCTACCCAGAGATTAATCTTTGGGGCAGATTTAGTGTGTTTGCACTTTATAAAAAGTATTTACATTTACTTATTTACACATTATTTATATATTTGGGAGCTATTCATGTGTAAGTCAGAGAACAACTTGTGGGGTGGGATCTTTCCTCTTATCTCAGATAGTCAGGGTGGGCAGCCAGTGCCTTTACCTGCTCAGCTAGCTTACTCAACATTTTGTAAAAAAGTTATACAAGTATATTTACAAAGTTCAAATTCTATTTTATTTAAAAAATTTTTTCCGCCGGGCAGTGGTGGCACATGCCTTTAATCCCAGCTCTTGGGAGGCAGAGGCAGGCGGATTTCTGAGTTCAAGAGTTCGAGGCTAGCCTGGTCTACAGAGTGAGTTCCAGGACAGCCAGGGCTACACAGAGAAACCCTGTCTCGAAAAAGCCAAAAAAAATTTTTTTTTCAATGAAAATACTTCAATAACTGAAGTATAATACTGATTTTGGGGAATAAATTGAAAGGAATCTAAGCCTATTAAAGATTATTATAAAACTGTTCATAATAGTAAAGTTAAGAAAAAAGATTTCAGTCTATGACCAATAACAGAGAGATGGATAAAGAAAATAAGGTATATATCCCCAATGAAGTTTAAAATGTGTGGGATGGTGTAGGTATGGAGGCCAGAGGACATCTTTGAGGAACTGGTACTCTCCTTCCAGCATGTGGATCCTAGTGGATAGAATGCAGGTCATTAGATATTATAGAAAATATTTTTATTCATTAAGTCATCTTGCAACCTCTGACAAACATGGAATCTTATTTAACTATAAAGAAAAGTTAAACTATATTATTTGAAGAAAAGTAGA
Source organism: Grammomys surdaster (assembly GCF_004785775.1). Taxonomy (NCBI): domain Eukaryota; kingdom Metazoa; phylum Chordata; class Mammalia; order Rodentia; family Muridae; genus Grammomys; species Grammomys surdaster. The sequence goes on along the minus strand of NW_021604710.1, from coordinate 745,300 downwards.
CACATTAAACAAATTAAAACAGATCCAAAACACACCAAGGAGAAAGGTATATACACAGACATGTGTGAGTGAGTGAGTGAGTGAGTGAGTGAGTGAGTGAGCGTGTGTGTGTGTGATGCTCTGCTCCATTGCTTAGTCCTGTTCTTTTATTTATACTACAATCACAACATGCAAACCCAAATATCCCTCAACAGAGGAATGGATACAGAAAATGTGGTACATTTACTCAATGGAGTATTACTCAGCTATTAAAAACAATGACTTCATGAAACTCACAGGCAAATGAATGGAACTTGAAAATGTCATCCTGAGTTAGGTAACCCAGTCACAAAAGAACACACATGGTATGTACTCACTGATATGTGGATATTAGCCAAATAAGCTTAGAATGCCCACGATACAACTCAGACCGTATGAAACTCAAGAAGAAGGAAGACCACACTATAGTGTGGATGCTACAGCCCTACTCAGAAGGGGGAAGAAAATAATCTCAGAAAGTAGAGGGAAGGAGAGATCTTGGAGGGAGAGAGAAGGGGGAGCAATAAGGGGGGCTGATTCGGATACAGGAGAAGATGGGAGAGAAGTATATAGGGTCAGGAATTTGAAAGGAGGTATGTAGCAGTGGGGGACCAGAACTGGGGGTAGCCAGTGTAAAGTCCCACATGCCAGGGACCCAAGAGGTTCCCAGGACCCAGCAGGGAGGATATTAGCAGAAATACCTAACAAAGGGGAGATAGAACCTGTAGAAACTATATTCAGTGGATCAGAATGGCCCCCAACTGAGGGATGGGGCCATCCGCCCATCTTTAAAATATTAATCCAGAATTCCTCCTATCAAAAGGAAATGCAGGGGCAAAGAATGGAGCATAGATTGAAGGAAAGGTCATTGAGCGACTACCCCACCTAGAGATCCATCTCATCTTCAGATACCAAACCCAGACACTATTGCTGATGGCAAGAAGCACTTTGACAGGAGCCTGACATAGACTTTCCCTGAGAGTCTCTACAATTTGTACTGAGACAAATGCAGATACTTACAGCCAACCACCCGATTGAGGTCAGGGACCAACAGAGACCAAGTGTTAGCGGAAAGACTGAAGGAGCTGAAGTGGATTGCAACCCTATAGGAAGAATAACAGTGTGAACTAACCCAGACCCCTCAGAGCTCCAAGAGACTAAGCCAAAAACCAAGGACTATACATGAACTGGTTTGTGGTCCCAGGCACATGTGTAACAGAGGACTGCTTTGTATGGTGTCGGTGGGAGAGGATGGGCTTAATCCTGTGGAAACTTGATGCCCCCAGTGAAAAGTGATGCTGGTAGGGGTGAGGTGAGGGTGGGAGGGCAGGTGGAGGAGCACCCTCTTAGAGCTGGAAGGTAGGGGGTAGGGTGAGGAACCATGGAGGGGAAACCGGAAAGGGGGACAACTTTTGGAATGTAAATAAATAAAATAATTTTAATTATGTATATGTATGTGTGTATGTGCATGTGTGTGTGTGTGCGTGTGTGTAGAATAAAGTTTAAAAGAAGGTACATATGATTGTATGAGACTAAGTCTAATTAAAGATATATTTTAATTCTATGAATGTGTTAATAGAACCCTGGCTCCCACAATGTCACACAAACCTACACACACACACACACACACACACACACACAGAGAGAGAGAGAGAGAGAGAGAGAGAGAGAGAGAGAGAGAGAGAGAGGGAGAGAAAGTTATGTATATTACAACCATTTCAAAGTTTTTAACAGATCTTCAAATTCTCATTTTTTTCTGCACAATGTCTTTATTCTCTAGACCTCATCTCTTAGGAGGCTCCTGTAGGATCTCAGGGCTCAGCTGCCTCTAGGAGTTCGTAAGGTTAGGCTAGTACTTAGATAAACACACCTCCCTGATCTAGGTTACCTTGTCTTGGATTCCACTAACCACCCTTTTCCAGAACTGTGCTATATACCGTCGGTACCGGGACTTTTGTCAGGAAGGCTAACATATTACTGAATGCATTTCAGCTGCAAGTCTTCCACTGGAAGCTCCTGAATTGAAAAAGAGAAAGGAAGGAGACAGAGATAGGCCTAGTTTGAACAGAAGGTCTCGATTCTGATGGTTTGTTATTTAGTTGCCTCTGGAGGTCTGAGTGAGGAAATGTGCTTGCAGAGGCAGAAGGAAACTATGCCTCAGTACACCCACTGTGGTGTCCCTATTGTCAACTATATAATAGCTTTCAGTAGTGCGTGTGGAAGGCGGCAGCAGGATGCGGTGGGCTCACATGAGTCCCTCTGCTTTACTCTCCATCTCTTCCTGCATCCCACAGTTTGTCATTTGGAAGACATTTTCTGTCCCAGGTTGGTTTTGTTCACTCTTTATCCCTACAACACAAACACATCTGGCACAGCTCATTATCTTTCTCTATGTGAGTAAGTGACTTGAGGAGTCCTACGAAGCATGAATGGCATGCTGTAATGGACCCTCCCCATGGATTTCTTCTTACTCTCACACTGAAAAAAAAGCCTAGGCTTTCTTGCACCACATTCCTCCTGCCTTTCCTCAGGAATATCCTCAGCTCCACAAGCTTTGTGAATTCTTGACTGCTTGGACTGTGAATCTCTGAATCATTTTTCCATCTAATTCATTCGGCTAGCTGCTTAGCTTACCTGGGTGCATTGACTCCCTCTCGCTATCACCTGCCACTTCCAAATGCCTGGAAACAAGTAAGGTGACTGAGTTTGCCTAGTTTGAAACAAACATCATAAATGCAATGTAGGGAGGAAAAGGTTGTTTCGTCTCACAGATTATAGTTTATCATCCACCAAAGCTAAGGCAGGAACTGAGAAACAGGGAATGAAGTAGAGGTCATGGATAAATGCTGCTTACTTGCTTGCTTCCTCTGGCTTCCTCAGCTTCTGTTCTTACACAGCTCAGAACCTCCTACCTAGGGCTTGCACAGTCTGCCTTGTCTGGACTCAGAAGAAGGGGATGTGCCAACTCTGGCAGAGACTTGATGCACCAGGGTGAGGGGATACTTCAAGGGGGAGCTCAATCCTCTCAGAGAAGAAGGAGAGGAGGTATGGGGGAGGGTTTCTAGGGGTGGGAGAAGGGCAAGTGTTTGGGGTGTAAATAAATGGATTAATATAATTTTTAAAAAATGAAAATTAATGGCATCTATGGGAGGGGAGGCCCTTGGTTCTCAATGGCCCCAGTGTAGAGGAATGCTAGGGTGGTGAGGTAGGAGTGGGTGGTTGGGTGGAAGAGCACCCTCATAGAAGAAGGGGGAGGGGAGATGGGATAGGGGCTTTGCAGAGGGGATACTGGGAAAGGGGATAACATTTGAAATGTAAATTAAAAAAATAATCAATAAAAATGAATAAATAAAAACTTTTTTAAAAAAGGAATATATCCCACAGACATGCCTACAATCCAATCAGATGGAAGCAATACCTCAAATAAGACTTCCTTGACTCAGCTACATTTAGGTTTGTGTCATGTCGACAGAAATATCCCAACACTTTCTGTTCATGCTTTTTGTCCTGTTTCTCAGCCCTGCCCTTTTATTTACATGAAAACCCCAATGTGCAAAAAATAGTAGTTTTCTAGATTAAGAAAGTTGATTGAAGAATCGAATAATTGACAATTTAGCCACCAGTATCTGAAGGACTTGCATGAGTAGAGGGAAAGAGTTCCAAGGAGGAAACTTAGAATGTTACAAGTCTCTATAGCATCATGTCCAGATGGGAGAGCTGTCCACTCTAGGAAATGTTTCCAGACATTTGAACTTCAAAGCTTAGTGGATGAAAGATTTGGAGAGAGATAAGTAGTAGCTCTAACCATTTTTCAACTAGAGGTCTGAATAAGTTCTTTAGATCTAATCTTCAGCATGGAGGCTACTGTAAATGATACTATAGTGTATGCTTGAATGTTGCAATTTACTCACCTACCTACAATAGAAGCTGTGTGAAGCATGGCTATATTAGTTAACTGTGTGTGTGTTTGTGTGTGTGCATGTGTGTGTGTGTGTGTATGTGTGTGAAAACATCATGCTATACAATTGAAATACATACAACTTCTAAAAAATATGCCTATAACTTATACCCAGAAGTGACATTGATACTATTTTTTGACCAAGAAAAAGGTTGATGGCAACTACCCTCTATGATTTCCTGACCTCTCAAGGGTATGACAAATAACTGGCATCAAGTGTCGTGAGCAATCCTTGTCACTGAATTTGTGCTCCTCAGATGCTCTTGTATCCACAGGTTATACGTCTTCTTGTTTGTTTTCGTCCTGACGATACATACATTGATGGTGCTGGGGGACCTGGCACTTATCACCCTCACTCTCTTCTTCCCACACTCTAAGTACCTTGTCCTTTGAAATGTCTCCTTTGTAGGATATTTGTCACCTCCATTATGATTAGATGCTGACAGACTTGCTGCCCACATACAAGACCATGTCATTAGTTCAAAGATTCAGTGCCTAACCCAGCCTTTTAAGAAAATTTTCTCCTTTCCTTATCCTTATACCATCCTGACATTTTATCACTACACTTGTACATGTTACTTTCTGGGCTGTCTCAATATCGTAAGTGGTCTAGCTTGTATGAAGCTGGTGATAGCCTGTTGGGTCTTCAGCTTCCTTTCCAAGTCTCTGCTACACAGTAGAAACTCTATATTTGTTTCTATGATCATTGACTACTATATCTGTGATGCTGCTCATGACTCAAGATCTGGCCTCACACCCACTACATTGAGTTTATGGGCATCTTTCCGTCCTTGTGCTCATTACTCCACTGAATGATGGTATCCTCAGTCTCACCGTGGCTGCCTTCCTATCTATATATAAAGATCCCCAGAGACTCATTCACGTACCTGGGATGAAAAGGGAACCTTTGTCAGCACTCTTAGATTTGCTGTTTTCCCTTCCATATGGCCTGCCCCTTCTCCCACAGAATCATCTTCAAGTCCCAGAGTTAGGGTCATTTGCATAATGCTCCAGGAGCTGCTTTTCTGAACGTAGCCTGATCAAACCAACATGGCCCTGTAGTTGATAAAGCAATGATGGTAGAAGCCAGAGAAGGAGGAGATGGTAAACGTGCTGTAGGTACTCAACAAGACATTCCTTGGAAATCATCATGGGACCTTGGAAGGTGGGACTAGCTCTGGTGTCTGGCTTCTTATACAGGACTCAGTATGAACTGATCTGGGATTAACAGAGCAGAACAAACTGTAGGTATAAATTTCCTGTCACTTCTAAAACTAGCTCTGTCCACAGGACAGCTTGAGAAAAAAACCTAAGAAGCAATATTCAATGTGAAGAGTTGTGGGGCGGTGAGCTATGAGAGACTGTCGGGTACCTGGTTGAACGAGCTTTTGAACCCTGGAGACCCTCTGGGACAGAATGCATTCAGCTCTGTTCCTGGGCCCCTGGCTTTCTCAGCTTCAGCTCTCCACACCCGCTCTGACAGAGAGGTCTATGGCCATGGGTCACATAGGAGTAACACCCCCACATACAGATGAGGCATCCCCAAGCTCTTAGACCAAGCCAATAGGGGTTACCTGCTGGCCACTCCAAACTGTATATATTTAGTTAACTCAGAAGTAAAGTGCATGCGAGAATCATCCTGTTGTCCGAGAGCTTCTGTAGTGGACCCTCTTCACCAGCCAGCTGGCATCTCACTGGGACACTTCACTGGTGCAGCAAGAGCTGTGACACTTGAAAAGAGAACCATTCCCCCTCCTGTCCCTCCCCCCCGCCCCAGCTGGCACTTCTGGGCTTAGCAGAGAGCTGTAACACTTTTCCCCTCTCCACTGTGGCGATGAGGTCGGAGGTGGCAGAGGCAGCAGCAGACTCTCCCTGTCCGCACTCCATCCCTTTAGGACTGCTCGTGGGCAGAGGCAGTGCTGTCTGCACCTCCTCCTCAGCCAAGCTGGAGATTCTCGTGGGATCCCATCTGGAGCCGGTCCAGCAAAGAGTCACAGTGTAGGACCACCACGAGAGTAAATAAAAGGCCACTCTGGTGTAGAGCACCCAGACAAAACATGTTGGAGACACTAATCTCTTACTATATTCAAATATGATATTTTACAATTTTGTCAATCACCACAGGAACTTTTTGTATTCACAGGTCTTGCCAACTTCAGATTCTCTTGAAAAGGATTCTCTGAGAAAACATGCTTTGAGCCTGAGAACTTTCTCTCCTCCACCTCTCGAGGGATCAATTATTTTTCCTCCTTACAAACTTTGTGAAAAACTGAAGAACCAAGTGGGGAACAATTATTCCTTATACACAGACTCTCTGTATCTTGTCCTCCTAAACTAATCAGCTCTTAATCCTCTTGGAATTGCCTCTGAAAAGTCACCTTCCTGTTTTATTTCATCTCTGCACATTACATTCTTTAAATATTAAAAGAAAAGTGAGGGCTTCGTGGCACAGTACTGCCTGTCTTTCATTATGTTTTCTCAGAAGCAGGTCCCCTGTATAGGCAATGTGAGGAAAAGGGGACTTGCCTAAGGGCTCCACAATCATCACTCATCACACTCAGCATCTCTCTGTA
>NW_021604710.1:720281-738351 GCF_004785775.1 Grammomys surdaster | reverse complement strand
GAGGGAGAGGGAGAGAGATTGTCCCAGTTGCAATGTGAAGGGCCCTAGAAAAAGAATTCGATATCATATCTACATTCCGTTTTAGAAGAGCCAACCTCCTTTAGTAACATTTTCCTTGAGTCTTATTTCTGGCATCAGAAACGAGGACAAGAACTCCTCAGAGTCCCATCCTACTCTGTCATTACACTTACTGAGTAACTTTAGCCAGATGGCCCAGCCTTTTCATTGCTTTTACAATATTGCGTAGAGAGTCATGGAGAAAATTTGGTTTCACATATCTGCCTTGCTGAGACAAAGATCCACAATGCACAATGTCAAGCGAACCATCTGGATTGACATGTGATAGCTTTCCAGTTTGCTAGAAGGCAGCATGAGATTGTAGTTCTAACCTACAGTAGTTGTTAGGAAAGTTTACTTTGGTTAAAGTCATGTTGTTACTTAACAGCACTGTCATGGAATTGTAAGGGAGCTTGTAATCCACTGAGGCTCACTGCCCATCTCCCATTGTATGTGCACATTTCCTGGCTAACTCATTCATCCTCTTGGTCTATAGGTTTTACTGAAAAGAACCTCAGAAATGGAGCAGTCCAAAATGAACAATATCAGCAGCAGCAACTCTGTTAAATTGTAGAAAATTTAAATTTTTAGTTGCAATCATTATGCTAAATGTGACTCCCCTTAATATTTACTTCCTGTCTGGTATATTTCTGTTTGTGTTACATAAGCTAATTATTAGAAAAGTGAGCTATCACACACTCCCTTTACAGAGTATTTATGAGTCAGATCTTAGCATTAATCAATTTTCTAGAACCATCACTGTCTTCATTGCTACCTCTGGACTTTCTTTAGGTAGATGTTGGACTATTTAAGTACTATTAATTATGCACACAACTAATTGTGATAATGTGTAGTGGGAACTCTCTTTCCTTGATTTGTTGGCTAATTTTTCTGTTACCATCAACTAAGATGGCACTCTGTGGTGCAGGTTACAGTGTTAGCTCATGTTCCAAGTTCATCAAAAAATTAATCTCAGTTTTAAAGACAGCTAGCAATTATTGGGAACTGATGTACAAGGCTATTCTCCAAGCCAAACCACCTTCATCTTTAGGAGTTTGGCAGGTCCTACTTGAAAATGAACATTTCAATACAGCTGCTGACTGCTTTCATTCCCTCATAACAGGAGAAACAGGATGGGTTATAGGACCATCATCAGAATATCCAGCCACCAGTCTAAGCCAGCTGAATACAATTCTGCCTTGATTCCATGTGGCCTCTGGATCTCAGTGACAGGTTTGAGTACATAGTCTGGAAAGCACTTGGGGAGGAGGCTCCATCCACCCATCCATAGAGAGGACACCATCCATGCTATGTACAGACCTTCCAGTGTGGCTGCTTTAAGCCACTCATATTCCTGGTCATAGTCCATCATCCATGGCTTTATAAATAATCCTAATAAACTCATTGGTTGCCTAGAGGGAAGTTTAGTTGATTCATGCCTTGGTTTGTTTTGGAAACCTTTGGAAGGGAGGTAGATGTTTATATCTCCCCCACAGAAGGAGTTTTAGCAACAGATACCAATTATATTTTGGAAGCAGAAGATACAAAGTCATACAAAGCATGTTCCCTCATTTGAGTTCAGAATTTTGCATGGGAAGATAAAACTGCATAAGTTATCATATGCAAAGCATTCTGAAAATGCAGTAGAGGAGAACCTCATTAGTTTTGTTTAATTTGAAAGTTAATTTAAAAAGACTCTTTGCTACTTAAGTTGAACTTGAAGGTGTAAGGTACAGTTTCACAGACTGAGAAAAAGAGAGATGAATTCCTGAGAGGCAACTGAAAATATAAACTAATGTAAACAAATATGGTATCTAGCATAAGCAACCAAGTCTGGGAGGTGGAATTAATAAGTTGAATTTCTAGAGAGTGGCTATGTGTATTAATCATCAGATGTACATTCCTTGAGGGATTTGTGAATGTTCTCTGCAAGATTCTCTGCTTCCCGAAATAGGTAGCATCTTGTTACAATAAATTTCAAATGTACACTCTGGGCATCTGCATAGGTATCTTACATTTCAGGACAATGACATATTCACAAAAGACACTATTTTGTAGGATTTTATTGCTTACAAAATTTCAGATAATTAAAAGAAATTGAGAAAACTTTGCTCCTTTAAGACACTTGGTTTACATTTTAGCAGCAGTTCAGTTGGTCTCCTATGGAATGGAGATATTTCAATGGTAGCTAGGGGGCTGAAGTTATTATCTTCTGGTCTCCTTTTTCAGAATTTGTGGAATGATAGAGGGAATAAAATGTGTGGCCTTTCCTCTTCTTGATCATAGTTAGCCTGTACCATGACAAAGACAAGGAACTCTAATGAGTCCTTTGAACACAATTCAAAGATGATCAGACCCCAAAACTCCTTAGGTAAATTTCCCTTAGCCTAGAGGCATAATAGGAACATGGGTGAGCATTAGAATCCACCCAGATGTTGGTGGATAAGGTAGGTCTTCTCACATTTGTGCTTCTTAGTGTACATGAGAAATAAAAACTCAGAAGGGTGAAGCTTATTTCCATACAACTGAAAGTAAAGCAAATGGCCAGGGTGCTGAGACTGAATGAGAAAACCCAGAGACAGAATGGTATTTATATCCTGGAGACAATCACTCCTTACACAAGACCCATTGTGAATTTGTCAAGAATTAGACACAACCACAAGTAACAAAGTCACAGTCAAGGAAGCAGTGCTGAAACAAAGGCAGTGCTATTTTAATCTACCTTACCATGTCTTACTCTTAACTGCACTTATGAGATTTTTGTCACCTATATCATATCCAGGTGGCAGAAATATGGCACTACTGCCAATCTTTGCTCAGTGCCACATTCAGTGATGAGTAGTTTGAAAATGAATATGATGAAAATATTCACACCATAGAAATGGGAACTCTCTAGATGATAGCACATGGAAAGCTGGTGGTTAAATATTTACCACGGTGTCTGTCAGGCTTTATGACCAGAAATATACTTATATTGGGAAATTAAATAGTTAAATAATTATTGAAACTAACATGGCTATTATGGAAACATTTAAACTTGGTTTCAGTTTTATGAAACTTTTGTTTTTGAGAGTTTCATACATAATTGTGAGGCATGTTGATTAAATTGACTACACTTTTCCTCACCTACAAATCCTTCCCTAGCCCCTCCACAAGCTTTCCCTCTTAACGTCACATATTCTTCCATACCATTTTTAAGATTGCTATTTAAAATTCTATGTATGTAAGTGTTTTACCTTCATGTATGTATGTACACTACGTATGTCTTCAATGCATGTGGATGCAAGAAGAGGATGTTGGATCCCCTGGAACTGGAATTACACATAGTTGTCAGTTGTCATGTGAGTCCTGGGAATTAAACTCAGGTTCTCTGGAAGAGCAGCCAAGTCTTTCCTATCACTGCTCCTAAAAAACAAACTAACCAACTAACAAAAACAAACAAACAAACAAACAAATCCTTGCTTGGTCCAGTTAATGATATTTGTATGTGTCTGAGTATGAGACCCTCTACGGAAGCATGGGTAACTTCTCAAGAACCATCTTCTTCAAGTAAACTGTCTCTCCCCACGAAATCATCAGTTGCCAATAGCTCATTGACTAGACATGAAACTCCATGATCATGCAGGGATTTTGTCGACTTGACCATGGCCAGGTCTGTGTAAGCAGTCACAGCTACTGTGAGTGTGTGTGTGCAAAGATGTTGATGTGGGCCTCTGTAATAATTTTCATCTACCGTAAAAAGAAGCTTCTCTGGTAAGAGTTACAAGACACATTAATCTATGGACACTAGGAACTGGACACACTGACAATTTTTTAAAACTTGGACACAAGGACATTTTTCACCTTTCGCAGGTGCTAAAATCCTATTTATACAGTTTCCATTACTGTTGTCCACAAAAGCCTTATTCCTAAGTTTATATAGTTTAGTTTCCTTTTTCTCAAAAAAAAAAAAGTATACACACCCTCATGTCCTGCTCTCTAATCCTCTCAGTTTGAAAACAGTAGGTAATAATGCTAGACAACCAGGGAGTGAGTGTAAAGATAATCTCACAGCCTTGAAATCATGCCTCTGTTCATGAGTTCCAACATGTGCAGTAGCCTCGCCCTTTTTCCATCATGAGATTGCTCGCTGGTGTAAGCTATTTTTGTGAAGCAGAATGGAATGCATAGCTCTACCAGAGGACTTCTGTACTGATACATAGCTATTGTTCTCCTTTCCTTGGGAAAGGGGCATTATAGAAAAGGACTGCAAAACACCATGCAATTAACATTGGACAGTTCTGAATAAAGCTATTTGCTTAAGAGAAATATCTTACACAGCCTTTGAAGTATTTACAGATACTATTGCAATAAATAAAATATTAATCTTTCAAAGTGACATTGGTATTTGAATGGCTTCCATAACTAGCTGTGTGATGTTTCTGTTTGTCGAGTTAATCAGAACAAAGCGGTTTTATTTAAAAATTAAAGTAAATACAAGTGACATTGAATCTATAGTTGCTTTCTACGAACAGGTGTCCCAGTCAAGTGATGGCAACCAACCACACCATCACTGGTAGAAGGGCTATTAGAATTATTGACAATGTAGGACTAAGAACCAGACAGAATTTCAATAGATCAACACTAAACAGGGCCTTATACGAAGATAAGCAGAGTGTCTCCAGATTCTGAGGACTCTGACATTTAGTTAAGTCTATGTTAGATCAGATGGAAGAGCATCCCAAGGCTAAGGAAATAAGAATTAATCAAATTCTGTTAGCAGTTCTTTCATCTCTTTTAATAACTTGTTTTTCTCTCACCTAGCTTTTGACTTATCTGTCAGAAAAACTAACTGTAACCCTAAATTAAGTACCTTTGTTGTGGGCTCACATATCACTCTGTTATGTACAGACAAACTCCTTATTAAGATAAATATCTTGGGGCCATCTGAAGACCATTCCACCTGAGTATCCATCCCATGTGCAGTCACCAAAGGTAGATGCTGACGTGGAAGTCAGGAAGTGCATGCTGATAAGAGCCTGATATGGATGTCTCCTCAGAGGTCTTCAAGAGTCTGACATATTCAGAGGGAGATGCTCAAAACTAGCCATTGAACTGATAATGGGGTTCTCAATGGAGGAGTTAGAGTGAAGACTGAAGGAGCTGAGAGAGTTTGTGGCCCCATGAGGAGAGCAACAATACCTACCAACCACAGCTCCCAGGGTCTAAACCTCCAGCCTGGGAGCACTTAGGGAGGGATCTAGGTCTTCAGCTGAATACATAAGAGTGGAGGGCCCTTCTGGTCATAGGTGGAAGAAGAGATCCTTGACCTCATGAAGGCTGGATGCTCCAGGGGGTGGGAATTTTGAGGGTGGGGAGGTGGGAGTGGGGGGGGTAGGTATGGGTTACAACCGCAGAGAAGAAGGAGGAGGGGTGAGGGGATAGGGGGTTCCTGAGTGGGTGGGGGAATGGGGTAAGGGGACAACATATGAAATGTAAATAAAACATCCAATAAAAAAAGAAAGAAAAAAAGATAAATATCTTAATAAGGAGATTAATCACATCCTCTCATTAAGTACATAGAGAAACTTGTAAAATTTCACTCTCCATTTCTTTCCTACGCCACAGCACATGCAGAGCAGAGTGTTTCTCTTGGGGTGGATAATTAGTGAATCTGTATTTCACTGAATCACTATAGAAGCAAATGGAATGGAAAGTATGTGCAAAATCAGTTTGTAAAGTTTGAGAGGAAAAGCAAAAGTAAAGTACTATTGTAAAAGTTGTTAGGAGAATCATTTTTATCCATCATCTTTTTGTTTATAACATGAATAACCTACAGAACAATAAGCAGTATTTAATTTAAACTAAAATATATCCATTGGTTCAACAACCACAACTTGAGTTTTGGGGCAGAAACTGAAACCAGGAACAGAAAGAGAGTCTGAGGTGGGTGAAAACTGTTGCAAGATGAAGCATGCTTCCAGAAAGACAGAGAAAATGGAGACGTCTTGACACCTCATTGTAGGATGTCACAGGAGGAGCCAATGGGCTTTTTGCTGAGCTGTGTCACTTATGCTATACTCTGTGCTCTGTCTCAAAACAACCTAAGCTGCTCCATTTAAAAAATATATATCATTCATCATTGTTTAGTTTTCAAATTAAACTATCATCACACCATTTTCCACTCCCCTTTCTTTCTGCCAACCCCTCAAGTAGACATTGTTTTTAAAGCTTGACATGTCAATGAATTGTAGAAAGAAGCTCTTGTGTACGATGTGGGAGCATCACCTAGCAATAACTAGCTGATAGCTAGTTAGCTGTGGCAGGAAATAATAGGATAGGGAGAGGAGAGCTCTTGGATAGAGTCAGGCGTGAGAAGAGAATTACCCCAAACTCTGAGGAAACAGATACCTGAAACTGAGAAGAGGTAAGCAACATGTGGCACTCATAGAATAGAATGAATGGGTTAATTAAGTTAGGAGCTTGTTGGGAAATAAGCCCAAGTTTATGGCCTAGCCATTTATTCATAAGAAAAATTAAGTCTCAGAGTCATTATTTTGGGAACCGTGTCATGGGTGGAAAAGATCATGGTTACAATGAATAGTTCTTATGTCTAAGAATAGATTCCTGCTTATAATTTACAGTTCCAAAATTGGGTGGTGTGCTTTGATGAATTAAGAGATATTTATAGAAAGATTGTGTCAGAATAAGTCAAATTGAAGCTATTACAAAATATCATAGATTAAACTGACACCATTTTTCTCTCAGCCATAGTTCCTTGATAAAGGCTTTGGTAACTGAACTACTTTTGTACTATACTTGAGGAAAGGAATAAAAATTGAGCTGGTATTTTATTCTGAAGGTAACATGAGATATAATGTTATACACACATGCACACATACCTGTATGAGCATACATTTATATGGATATTTATTTACACCCTTATATAAGGCTGATTCAAAAAAACTTGCTAGAATAACTATAATTCTCTATACAGATGAAATTGGACAGTAATTCATTTTATTTTTCTCTAAACATTTGCTCCCTGGAATCAAATTCTAATGCATTTCTTTCCTTTTTAATTTAATTTAATTTGATATTTTCTTTATTTACATTTCAAATGTTATCCCCTTTCCTGGTTCCCCCACCCGGAAACTCTCTATCCATCCCCCTTCCCCTGCTTCTATGAGGGTGTTCACCCACCCACCCACACACTTCCCTCTTCCCACCCTCGAATTCCCCTACACTGGGGCATCAATCCTTCACAGGGCCAAGGATCTCTCCTCCCACTGATGCCCTGGCCATCCTCTGTTACATATGCAGCTGTAGCCATGGGTCCCTCCATGTGTACTCCTTTGTTTGTGATGTAGTCCCTGGGAGCTCTGAGGGGGGTCTGGTTTTTTTGATATTATTGTTCTTCCTATGGGGTTACAAACCCCTTCTGCTCTTTCAGTCCTTTCTCTAACTCATCCATTGGGGACCCCATTGGGGACCCCATGATCAGTCCAACGGTTGGCTTCGAGCATCCCCTCTGTATTTGTCAGGCTCTGGCAGAGCCTCTCGGAAGACAACTATATCAGGTTCCTGTCAGCATGTACTTCTTGGCATCCACAATAGTGTCTGGGTTTGGTGACTGTATATGGGATGGATCTCCAGGTGAGGCAGTCTTTGGATGGCCTTTCCTTCAGCCTCTGCTCCACACTCCGTATTTCCTCCTGTGAGTATTTTGTTCCCGTTCTAAGAAGGACCAAAGCACCCACAGTTTGATCTTCCTTCTTCTTGATCTTCATGTGGTCTGTGAATTGTATCTTGGGAATTCTGAGCATCTGGTCTAATATCCACTTATGGGTGAGTGCATACCATGTGTGTTCTTTTGTGATGGGGTTACCTCACTCAGAATGATATTTTCTAGTTCCATCCATTTGCCTAAGAATTTCATGAAATCATTGTTTTTAATAGCTGAATAGTACTCCATTGTGTACATTTTCTGTATCCATTCCCCTGTTGAAGGATGTCTAGTTTTTTTTTCAAGCTTCTGGATATTATAAATAAGGCTGCTATGAACATAGCGGAGCATGTGTCCTTGTTATATGTTGGAGAATCTTTTGGGTATATGCCAAAGAGTTGCATATCTGGGTCCTCAGGTAATATTATGTCCAATTTTCTGAGGTACCACCAGACTGATTTCCAGAGTGGTTGTACAAGCTGGCAATCCCACCAACAATGGAGGAGTGTTTCTCTTTCTCCACATCCTCTTCAGCATCTGCTGTCACCTGAGTTTTTGATCTTAGCCATTCTGACTAGTGTTAGGTAGGATCCCAAGGTTGTTTTGATTTGCATTTCCCTGATGACTAAGGATGTTGAACATTTGTTTAGGTGCTTCTCAGCCATTTGATATTCCTCAGTTGAGAACTTTTTGCTTAACTCTGTACTCCATTTTAATAGGGTTTTTAGATTCTCTGGAGTCTAACTTCTTGAGTTCTTTATACATACTGGATATTAGCCCTCTAACAGATGGAGGACTGGTAAAAACGATTTCCCAATCTGTTGGTTTGAGTGTCCTTTGCCTTACAGAAGCTTTACAATTTCATAAGGTCGCATTTGTTGATTCTTGATCTCAGAGAATAAGTCATGGGTGTTTGGTTCAGGAAATTTTTCCCTGTGTCCATGTGTTTGAGGCTCTTCCCCACTTTCTCCTCTATTAGTTTCAGTGTATCTGGTTTTATGTGGAGGTCCTTGATCCACTTGGATTTGAGCTTTGTACCAGGACATAAGAATGGGTCTATTTGCATTCATCTACATGATGACCTCCAGTTGAACCAGAATCATTTCTTGAAAATGCTGCCTTTTTGTCCACTGGATGTTTTTAGCTCCTTTGTCAAAGATCAAGTGACCATAGGTATGTGGGTTTATTTCTGGATCTTCAATTCTATTCCATTGATCTTCTTGCCTATCTCTGTACCAATATTATGCAGTTTTATCACTATTGCTCTGTAGTACAGCTTGAAGTCAGGGATGGTGATTCCCCCAGAAGTTCTTTTATTGTTGAGAATAGTTTTTGCTCTTCTGGGTTTTTTGTTATTCCAAATGAATTTGAGAATTGGTCTTAAAACTATGAAGAATTGATTTGGTATTTTGATGAGGATTGCATTGAATCTGTAGATTGCTTTTGACAAGATGGCCATTTTAATTTAATTGGGGCTAGCTTACATTTTCAGAGGTTCAGTCCTTTATCATTATGGTGGGAAGCATGGTAGCATCCAGGCAGACACATTATTGGAGAAGGAACTGAGGGTTCTATATCTTCATATAAAGGGAGCTAGGAGATGACAGTTTTCTGCCGGTAGCCAGGAGGAGCATCTCTTCTGAATTGGGCAAAGCCTGAGCATGAGAGACCACAAAGGTCATCTACACAGTGACATACCTCCTACAACAAGGCCACAACTTTTCTAATATGGCCACACCTCCTAATAATGCCACTCTCTATGGTTAAACACTCAAATACATAAATCTATGGGGGCCAAACCTATTTAAATCACTACATGGGGCCTTCAGGACTTCAGTCATTTTTCTGTAATTTAGGGGGAAAACATCTATATCTCTGGGAAATAAAACAATATAAATTGTATTTCATAAACTTTGTAGGTCAGTAGTTTGACATAGACCTCCATGGGATCAAGTCATTACATTGTTGTAGGGTCCTTGTGCCTTTTATGCTTTCAAAGGTTGGCCAAATACTTGGATACATAGTTCTGTTCCTCTGTAATCAATGGCATTTACTTTGTGTGTCTCTGTCCATTCTTCCCCCTTAGGATCTCTTTATTGCAGAACACAGAAAAGTTTTCAGGAAGCTTTTTGGAGAAGTATTCCATGTTGACATGTCCAGTGGATTCTACTTACTCAGGTCACTTAGGATAATCTCCATCTCGATCTTTCACTTAATTTCATCCCCAGTGCCACATTGTTTGTTGCACAAATTATTTCTCTACATTCTTTTTTTAAAAAAAAAGTTCATTGAGAATTTCATACAGCATTCTTTGGACGTATTCACCCTACATCCAACAAAATTTCCACAATCCATCACCTCCTTTGCTTCCACACAATTTTTTGTCTGTTCCTCTCATCAATCCAAATTTTACTGGCCAAATATTCTTGGATATGTAGTCTTTTATTGAAGTGTTGTCAACGTATCAATAAAAAATATTGACTCTTCTCCTAGCAGCTAAGAATTGTCAATAGCTTTAATACTAGGAATGAGACTTTATGCCTAACTCCCACCTCTATAATGAGATTTGGTATAACTTGGGCTTGTATAGGTATTGTGCATGATATAACAATCATTATGAGTGTATGTATACAGCTGTCCTATTATGTTCAGGAGACTGTTTCCCTACATTCATCTACCACATTTGGCTCTTACACACTTTTTGCAACCTACCCTTTCTTAATGACACATGAACCCTTGGATCGTGTTTAGGGAATACAGTATACCTACATTATTTAAAGTTAGACATTCTGCAGTCTCTTCTCTGCATCTTATCCAATTATGTGTCCCTGTGCTTATCATCAATGTCTACAAACAGGGTTTCTCTGATAAAAGGCTTCTCTGATGAAAGTTGAGAGATGCCTTAATCTATGGATATGATGATTAGGTGAGATTTAATAGTGTCTTCACTAAGCAGATAATAGTAGTATATGCTCTTCAAAGATATTGCCTTGACAGATTGATACCTTGACATTTGCCTTGACATAGATTCTAGGTCTGATAATGGTACCAGATGCAGGTCTTACCCTATGGAGATGGAATTAAATCCAACTCAAAATTACTTGGTTGCTTCCATAGTGTTCTTACCATTATTGTACCACTGGGAACACCTTGCCAGGTTAAATGCTATTGTAGCTAACAAGACACACAGCTGGGTAATATTGATGATTACTAGCACTATCCATTGCTTTGAAGCTAGCCATAAAAGATGAAGCTTCCAGGTCAGTTCCAGGTTTTGTACTTTCCAATATTCTAGAGCACAGATATATGGGATCTTCAGCAATAAAGTGTTTCTGTCAAGTTCTGGAGGATAAGTAAGAGCATTGACAATATAGACTGTAATATTTGAGGATTTTGGGAACCTCACTGAACAACATCTCCAAAAGAATTAGCCCATTCTCAAGACTCGGCATCTTATTTAATAACTATGATATCTGGAAGAGGCACTGTTGCCTCCGTTTTGATACTTTTTTTTTAGTAACTTTATTATTAACTGATGACTGAAAGTAGAACGTTCCTGGGATCTGCTGACAAGACTGTCACATTCTTTTTTTAAAGTTATTTTATTTAAATGCATTCTAGTCCTTGACCCCCTCCGTAGTCCCTCCTCCCACAGTTCTTCATCCCATTCCTCCTCTCTGTGTCTCTGAGAGGGTGGTCCCCACTCCCAACAAGCCTCCACCTTCCCTGAGGCCTCAAGTCTCTCCAGAATTAATAACATCTCCCACTGCTTCCAGGCCAGGCAGATCTCTTCTATATATGTTCCAAGGGCCTCAAACCAGCCAATGTATGCTCCTGATTGGTAGCTTAGTCTCCATGAGCTCCCTGGGGTCAAGGTTAGTTGAGCCTGCTGGTCTTCCTATGGGGTTGCCCTCCCTTTCAGAGTTGCCATCCCTTCCCTTAATTCAACCTTAGTGGTCCACGACTCCAGTCCAATGGTTGGGTGTAACTATCTGCCTTTGTCTCAGACAGTTGCCGGTAAGGCCTCTCAGAGGACACCCAAGACAGGCTCCTGTCTGTAAATACGTCATAGCATCAGTAATAATGCCAGTGCTTGGAGCCCCATCATGAGATAGATCCCTTGAGTCAGTCATTGTACTGCTTTTTCCTTCACTCTCTTCTTCATTTTTGTCCCTGAAGTTCTTTTAGACAGGACCAATTCTGATACAGAAAGTTTGACTGAGTTAGTAACTTTGACACTCCACTTGAGGCTCTATCTACTGGAGATGGCTTCTATGAATTTCCTCCCCCTAGTGTTGGGCATTTTGGCTAAGGTTAACCTAATGAGTCCCAAGAGTCTCTCACCTCCCTGGTTTCTGATGCTTTCTAGAGGGTCTCCCCACTTCCCACCACCTGAGACTGTTTATCTCCATTCATTCTATCGGCTCACTGGCCTTCTCTCCTGTCCCTGTGCCATATCTGATTTCCCCCACTGCTTTTCCCTTCCTCCTCCCCTCACTCACCCAAGACACTCCTTCTCTCTGCTTCCCATGGTCATTTTCTTCCCTCTTCTAAGTGGGATTGAAGTATCCACACTTGGGCATTTCTGCTTGTTACACTGCTTACGGTCTGTAGGTTGTATCCTAGATATTCTGTATTTTTTGACAACTATCCACTTATTAGTACAGTACATATCATGCATATACTTTTGAGTCTGAGTTACCTCACTCAGGATTATTTTTTCTAGTATCATCCATTTGCCTGCAAAATTCATGATCTCCTCATTTTTAATAGCTGAATAGTATTCCATTGTATGAATAAATCACATTTTCTGTATTCATTCTGTTGAGGGACATCTGAGTTGTTTCCTGCTTCTGGCTATTACAAATAAGGCCGTTATGAACATTGTAGAGAATGTGTTCTTGTTACAGTATGGTGGGACAGATTTTGAGTATATGCCCAGGAGTGGTATAGCTGGGGTCTTCAGGTAGAACTATCCAGTTTTCAGAGGAAACATTAGATTGTTTTCCAGAGCAGTTATACCAGTTTGCAATCCCACCAGCAATGGAAGAGTGTTAATCTCTCTCCACATCCTTCCCAGCATGTGCTGTCAGTTGAGTTTTTGATCTTAGGCATTCTGATTGGTGTGAGGTAGAATTTCAGGGTCATTATGATTTGCATTTCTCTGATAACCAATCATACTGAACATTTCTTTAAGTGCTTTTTGGCCATTTGAGATTCTTCCTTTGTAAATTCTTCTTTTATCTCTGTATCCCATTTTTTCATTGGATTATTTGGGTTTTTGGAGGTTAACTTCTGGAGTGCTTTGTACACTTCAGATGTTAGCCCTCTGTTGGAAGTACTGTTAATGAAGATTTTTTTCCAGTCTTTAGACTGCCAATTTGTCCCCTTGATGTTATCTTTTGCCTTACAGAAGCTTTTCAGTTTCATGAGATCCCATTTATTAATTGTTAATCTTAGAACCTGAGACATTGGTGCTCTATTTAGGAAATTTACCCCTGTGCCAATGAGTTCGAGGCTCTTTGATTCAGTATTTCTGATTTTATGTTGATCTACTTAGACTTGAGCTTTGTGCAATGTGACAAATATGGATCTATTTTCATTCTCCCACATACAGACCACTAGTTAGACCAGCACCACTTACAGAAGATTATTTCTTTTTCCATTGTATATTTTGGCAAATATATACAATGTATACTTTTGTCTTTGTTGACAAAAGTGTACAAAGATGTGTCAGTTTACTTTTGGGTCTTTGAGTCTATTCCATTGATCGACCTGTCTGTCTCTGTACAGATATCATGCTGCTTTATCACTATTATTTGTAGTACAACTTGAGATCTGAGATGTTGATTCCCCCAGAAGTTCTTTTGTTGATCAGAACTATTTTAACTGTCCTGGGGTTTTGTTCTTCTACATGGAGTTGAGAGTTGCTCTTTCCATGCCTATGAAGTATGTTGGAATTTTGATGAGGATTGCATTGAATCTCTAGATTGCTTTTGGTAAAATGGCTGTTTTCACTATGTTAATCCTACCAGTCCATGAGCATGGGAGATCTTTCCATCTTCTGAATCTTTTTTCAATTTCTTTCTTCAGGGATTTGAAATCCTTGTAATAGAGATCTTTCACTTTATACCAAGATATTTTATACTATCTGTGGCTATTGTGAAGGGTGTTGTTTCCCTAATTTCTTTTTCAGACTGTTTATCACTTGTATAAAGGAAGGCTATTGATTGGTTTGAGATAATTTTATATCCTGGCACTTTGCTGAAGTTTTATACCAGCTGTAGAAGATCTCTGGTGGAATTTGGGGGGTTGGTTATGTATACTAACATATCAACTGAAAATAGTGGTAGTTTGACTTCTTCCTTTCTGATTTGAATAGCCTTAATCTCCTTTCATTATCTAATTTCACACATAAAAAATTGAGTACTATATTTAATAGATAGGGAGAGAGTTTGCAACCTTGTCTTTTCCTGGATTTTAGTACAATTCTCTCCATTTAATTTAATGTTGGTTGTTTGCTTTATATTGGTTTTATTATGTTTAGGTGTGTGCCTCATGTGTGAATGATGGTTTTGATGTGGTCTTGGATTCAGTTTGTGATTATATTGAGTATTTTTGCATCAGTATTAATAAGAGAGATTGGTCTGAATGTCTCTTTCTGTGTTGGGTCTGTGTGTGGTTTATATATAAGAATAATTGTGGCTTCATAGAAGGAAGTAGATAGTGTTCCTTCTGTTTCTATTTTGTGGAATAGTTTGAGGAGTATTGGTATTAGCTCTTCTTGAAGGTTTTGTAGAATTCTGCACTAAAATCATTTTGCCTTGATGTTTTTTTGGCTGGGAGGTTTATGATGACTCTTTATATTTCCTTTGCAGTTATGGGACTGTTTAGTTTGCTTGACTTTGATTTAACTTTGGTACTTGATATCTATCTAGAAAAGTCATTCATTTAATCTAGAATTTTTAGCTGTGTAGAGTATAGGCTTTTGTAGTAGGTTATGATTTTTTTTAATTTGCTCAATTTCTATTGTTTTTCTCTCTTTTTATTTCTGATTTTGTTAATTTGGATACTGTCTTTGTGACCTCTAGTTAGTTTGACTAAAGGTTTATCTATCTTGTTCATTTTCTCGAAGAACCAGCTCTTGGTTCTGTTGATTCTATGTATTTGTATGGGATATATCCAATTTTTTTTTATGAAGCCACTCAGTGTTATGAGTTTTCTTCTTAATACTGCTTTCATTGTGTCCCATAAATTTGTGTATAATGTGGCTTCATTTTCATTGAATTCTGTAAAGTCTTTGATTTCTTTATTTATTTCTTCCCTGAGCAAGTTATCATTGAACAGGTAGTTGTTCAGTTTCCATGAGAATATGAGCTTTCTGTTGTTTTTCTTGTTATTGAAGTCTAGCCTTAATCCATTGTGATCTGATAGAATGTATAGGGTTGTTTCAATTTTCTTGTTTCTGCTGAGACTTGTTTTATATCCAATTCTATGGTCAATTTTGGTGAAGGTTACATGAGGTGATGAGAAGAAGGTATATTCTTTTGTTTGAGGATTAAATATTCTGTTGATATCTACTAAATTCATTTGGTACTTACCTTCTGTTAGTTTCACTATGTCTGTTTAGTTTCTGTTCCAGTAACCTGTCCATTGGTGAGAGAGGGGTGTTGAAATCTCCCACTACTATTGTGTGAGGTTCAATGTGTGTTTTGAGCTTTAGTAAAGTTTCTTTTACAAGTGTGGGTACCCTTGCATTTGGGGCATAGATGTTCAGAATTAAGACTTTTCTTTAGAGTATTTTTCCTTTGATGAATATGAAATGATAACTTAGTTGAAAGTCTATTTTATTGAATATGAGAATGGCAACTCCAGCTGGTCTCCTTGGAGGCAGGCAGTGTTGTCTTTGGTTAAGGTGGGCCTTCTGTGTGTCTCATTAGAGGCACAGTCCTGTGTCTCTGGTTACTGTGGACCTCCTGAGCCCTTGCTTACTACAGACCTTCTGGGAAGCATGCTGGCTGTAGCATTTGGGCTGGTATCAGGCTCCTGATCTGGCCCGGCTGGAGCAGTAGGCTGGAAGGAAGGTGGAGCTCAGAGGTGGGGTTGAGGGAGGTTGATCCCTCATCAGCTGGGCCCCATGATTATCCCAACTGGCATGGGTATTTTGGTGAGATTCTCACTTGTGTCTTTAGTGTCTGGGGAACTCCTGGGAGGCAAGCAGACTGTTGGGTTTGAGTGTGTATTGGGCCACTAATGTGGCAAGGTGGGGAAGTGGGCTGGAAGGCTCCATTTTGACTCTTTATGTATGTTTATAAATATATTCTAGGATGCTAATAGAATAGTAGGTTTCAGTACACAGAACAACATAGTCACAAATTCCGGTGATTACTCTATGGCATTGTTGAGAGGCCATTGTTTCACCTATTACACTCTGGTACACTTTGGTGTCTGGTAAGACCCTTCTTTAACAGATTTACTTACTTGTTTTCAAGCATATGCATTTATTAAGACACATGAAGCATTAACTCTGTTAAATACTCATTATATGTAGTAATTAAGATATGCTAAGAATGACTGTAAATATTATATATATTTCCTTTGAGACCCAAAGCATGTGTAACACTGTTAATTTTTGTTTTCTCTATAATCTTCCCAAACAGGAAAAGCTGGGACTTAAGGGACAGAAAGTGTTAGACTGTAGTGTGCATGTGGGCGTGGGTCCCATTGGGCTGAATTGTTAGTCCCATGTCTACTGCCCCAAGGGAAGCAGAGATGTGAGAATTTGACTGTGTTCACTCCATGAAGACTGTGAGAAGTTGTGAAGGGCTCTGCTCTAGGGGTGGGAAAACACAGTCTGGGGTTCCGTGGGGGCGGAGCTCTTGGGTTGGGGGTCCCCAGGCCAGGAAGCAGTTGGGAACTGACTGGTCTCAACCCTTGGGCTTTCAGGCACAGCTGAGAGGCCACAGAAGTGGGGTTTATGGGCTGGATCAACCTGCAGCTGAAAATGCGGAGGAGGAGAAGATGAGCTCCAGTGGCACACTGCTGGGAATAAGACTCTTGGTCATGGCGGCTCACTTGGCTGGGTCATGGCTGGCTTGGCTAGCTCACTTGAGTTGGTAGCCTCTGTGGCTGAAACATAGAGAAGTCGTCTGCAGAAGGTTAGAAGGCAGCTCAGTAGTTGAGGGCCCTCTCCAAGGTTTCCCACAGCAGGCCCCAAAGAAAAGAAGTAGTCTGGGTCTTAAGATATAATCTTCAGATCTTTATTGCTATGGTGGAAAATGGATGAATCTATACCCTGTGTTCTCAGGGCTGGTCTGAAGTTAAATACCTTTTACAAGGAGGATGATCTGAAAAGGAATGCTTAATTGACTATGCCCTCTGGTCTTTAGGTATCTCATGAATATGGAGATGTCTTGAGGCTCTGTGGCCCCTGTCACGCCCTCTACCTGTGGTATTATTGCCACAAACCTCTCTGTGGGAGGTGCTGTGGAGAGCTGAATCTAAGTGAGAGCAGCCAGGGGGCCCAAGAGCAAGCCAAACTCCTACCATCCCCTAAGGGACCCCGGATGGTGTTATCCCCACCTCTGGAACGGAGCCCTGTGGCTTCTCACAGCCCAATGTCTGTCCTGGAGTTATGTAGCAACAAAAGTAATCTTATGGTTGGGAGTCACTAAAACTGAGTAATTTTATTAAAAGATTGTAGCATTAGGAAGGTTGAGAACCACTGCACTAAATTAGCTTGGAAAGTGTTAGAAAATATAAAACTAAAACATCTTTTTTTACTGTCACATGGTGCGGTATGTAATCATCATACTCAAGATTTTGTTGCATACTTCCAGTATGATTCTACATACAAAAAAGTAAAGCACATCTGCTCATTGCCTCCAGAAGAGCCATGTTTCAAAGGTTCTTCCACTATCCAAAACAGTGGCAATGAGTTTACACACATTAGTACAAAAAAGGGGCTTCTCATTTTAAAACCATAATTGTAAAGAACACTTCAACAGAGACCAAGGAGCTTCTAGGGCAGCAGCTCACAGGGACTTGTGCCTAGTAGTTTGGAAGACCCTGCCTATTGTGAAAACTGTGCAGTTACCATGTTTCTCAGTGCTGCACTTCTATCAGTCAGAATACAGTGTTATCAAAGACTTTTACATTGGCCTAGGAGGTATTCCATCCTCACCCTGGAATCTCGAGATGTACAGAAGACTCGTCTTGTTTACACTTAGATGCATGTCTGTGATAGAAACTGAAATCACCATCTTGAAGTTACATCCTCAAGATATGTCTTTGATTACTCTGCTACTT
>NW_021604710.1:687823-695281 GCF_004785775.1 Grammomys surdaster | reverse complement strand
TTTTTTCTCACATAATATATTTGAATTTTGGTTTTCCTTCCACCTACCCATCCCAAATCCTCCCTATTTCCCTTCCATGAAAATCTACTCCCTCATTGTGTCTCATTAGAAAACAGAATTCCAAAGAATAATAATAAAATACAGTAGAATAATCAAATAAAATAAAACAAACTAACACATCAGAATTGGATAAAACAAAACAAAACAAAACAACAAAACAAAAAAAACACCCAAACTCAAAACACCAAAAAAAAAAAAACCAAACAAACAGATGGATGTCTAAAACACAGAGACACACCCATTTGCACACTCAGGAAGCCACAATATATATACAGAAGACCTGAAGCAAACCCATGCAGGCCCTATACATTTTCCTTCAGTCTCTGAATTCATAGAAGCTTTGATCCTGCTGATTTAGAAGGTCTTGTTTTGTTGGTTTCTTTTGTCCCCTTCAGCTCTTACACTCTTTCTGCCTCCTCCTCTGCAGAATTCCTTGCACATTGAGGAAAAATTTGATGGAGACATCTCTTTTAGTCCTAAGTGTTCCAAGGTCCCTCAGTCTCTGCATGTTATATTGCTGTGTGTCTCTGCATTTGTTCCCATATGATACAGGAGTAAGCTTCTCTAATATTGACTAAACAAGATACTTATCTATGAATGTAAATGAGTGTCATTAGAAGTCATTTTTTGTTACATTTTTGTTTGGTTTGGTTTGGTTTGGTTTGGTTTGGTTTGGTTTGGTTTGGTTTGGTTTGGTTTTAGTACTTGTATTTACCATAGTTTCTTGGCATTCTAGTCTCAGATTCTTGGTCACCTAACCAGTATGTCATATGAGTTCTGTCTGGTGAAGAAGGACTTAAGTCAAATCAGATATTAAATAGTTACTCCCAGAATCTTTGGGTCATGATTGCACTAGCATATTTTGTAGCCAGGACTCCATTGTTAGAATACATGTTTGTGTCTGTGTTTGGTGCTTATGCATCTTCTTTGGTAGCTGCAGAGTACCTTTCTGTAGGAAAGGCTTTATAATATAGAGATAAAGTCTCTATGTTGGCAGCACCTAGAATTCTCCATGTTCAGTGAGTTATGTAGGTCTTGTCTTTAGCAATGGGGCTTTGTTGTTAAATTTTGAGGAACAATCTATAGTCTTGGCAATAGCCTGGGTTGTTTGGGAATTTCCACTGGACTCCTTGAGCCAACAATTCAGTTAGCTGTAATCCAATCCAGTAACGGAAACTTCATTTGGTAGGGTGTTATGGCCATTTGGGGGCTCTGTCTCCCCAATTATTTGTTTTTTTTTAAATTTGGATTCCTTTTCTTTATGTATACTCTTAGGGAGCTTCTATTTGATTATATTTTGTTACTACCCCTAAAACGGCCCTTAATCTTAGATGTCTTTTTCCATATGCTTTTTCTCATTGTTCACTGATATGCTTAGAGGCAAAGCTGTTACTTAATCTTTGATAAAGAGTAGCTTCTGAGGTTAAACAAGGTGCCAGGATTTTCCATACACATATGTAACATACTTTGATTATGTTTCACCCCTCAGTTACCATATCTTATTCTCTGTTGAAAGCTTGCTTGATCAACTGTGCCCTTCTCTGAGACCCCAATACATACAGAAATGACATAGCTTCTTCTCAAAACCAGGAATGTGCTTAGTAGAGCCAAAATAGCCTAAGGCCATGGCTTTGAGAGCTTTCTCCTGAGGCCTTGATGTATATAGATATGCTGAGATTTCAAATCTTCACTGAGTATGGGGATATGACTATCAGTTCCCAGAATGCTGCGTGCTCAGCCTGTGATGTTCTGAAGATATGGTGTTCCCCTCATGCAACAGTTTTTTATTAGTTTCTTGCTGCCTTCCATCCTACATATGATTGGTTCTACTACCTTCTTCCGATTTCTTCCCCAGAAAGAGTACATAAGAAAATGTACTTCATAATAAAGTTGGTTGGCAAAAGACATATCTTTTAGAAGACCTCCTGACCCTAAACTTTCTTATCTTTTCTATCTTCTATCCTCTTTATCTTCTGATCTCCTGGAACTGTCTTCTAGGACTCAGTCACTGAACAATGACCTGTTAATCCTGGTCATATTTCTTCTATTTTTTGAACTTCATGAAATAGAAACTTTAAAAATTATAAGAAATCAATGAAATACATAGTGAATCCTCACAAAAACATTAAAGAAAAATGAAAGAAGATGAAAAATGAATTTTAGGGAATATAAAGTGAGGTAGTTCATTTAATACATTTACTTAAGGGGGAAAAACATTTTAGGGTGCATGGCATCTGACATTTGACAGTAGCTCCTCCAAATCCATAGGTAACACTGATCTAATAAAATAAAAATGAAACAGATGCCATCTCAAGCTATAGGCCATCTCTAGATCCTATAACCTAAGCACTCTGTCTTAAGGAGAATCATGGATTAGCAGACGCTCTGAATTCTGAGTTATCCCGGCCCTCCATTCTGGGATAGCACCTAGTCATCTATCTCAGGATACCACGACTCTCCTACCTCAATGGTAAGTAGGCAAATCCATAGATCTACTGTTCACTTTAACGCTTTGTGAGTTTCTTCATCTTTCATATTATCTCGAAGCACCACAGAGATGACCACAAATTTCCTTTAATAGTGGAGTCTGGCATCTCTCTCCACACCTGTACACCCCAGTGAGGAAAAACTAGGCAGAGTAGTAACAGAAGTGATAGAGTCTGAGAACTAGGTTGAGAAGCTCTATTTTGGAGCCTTCTAAATTATGCTCACTAACATCTTATGTGCTCCCAAATCTTGTGAAAGAACCAATATACAAGAAACAAAGCTGTCCAGTTCTTGCTCTCTCATGATATGGTTAAAATGATATCAAATATATTTGAACTCCCTATTTACATGTGATTTCTTTGTAAATACATGCTTTGAGTTTTTAAGAAACTTACTCTGAATGCAAGGAAGAAATATCATCTCCTAGAGAAAATCCCCTGTACCTAAAAACACAAATCAGAGGAGTTAAGTAATAATAATATGCTGGCTATTACTCAACTGCAGAATATTTTTAAGTTAGAGTTTTCTGAGTTACTAGGAAGGTGATAGTTTGTGACATCTAGAAGAAAAAGAGAGGTGATTAAGAGTTACATATTTCCAAAGTAAGAGCAGATTAGAAAGCAAAGGATAAAAAAGAACAGATCTTGTTTTAAAAAAATGGGACAGGATCAATTCTAATAATCTAAGAACATTCTAATACACTGACAAAAGAGAAATATCTTATTTTTGATTCACTGTAATCTATTTTGAAGATCCAGATGGATACTCACCTTTGTTACAAAAGAATAGACAAGATGACAATGGGAGGCATCCTAACATATGACGATTTTATTTAAGTGGACCTGGCAGCTGCTTCACTGTGTTCCTGCTGCAAATAAAAGGAGAAATTTGGGTTTCAGATGGCCAAGGCTTGTGAGTGTCAACTCTTACAGCATGGCTTCTCTTCAAATGTTCTATCATCCCAGAGCTGTTGTGCATCTCTTGATTTTGTGCTTAGTTTTGGGGCCTGCTTATGGTCAAGGCAATTGGTAAGGCCCTCTCTTTTCTGCAGAACCTTACTAGAAATATCTTCCCAGTTGGTGGTGATACATATTGGATTCCTGCAATTTGTGGTTCTATGTTTCACTTTTCAAGTTTCTATACTATGAAACAATATGTAGCTTCTTAAGCCTATATTCTATGAATAAATGTCTATGTAACAACTGAAAGATTGTGTTCAAACTGACTTTCTGCTTAGATTATAGTATCATCTTTGGTTATACTACACTCTTTCTCATCAATATGGTAAGTATGAGAGGAGAGATGAGCTTAGCTTATATTTTTTGGTTAAGCTATGGTTAAGATTAATCTCTAATTCTATATTTGGTGTATAGAAGCAAAGGATTGTATGTTCATGACTCATCTGGTGACAAACTCAAACATTTTGCCTCAACAAAAAACAAAACTAATAAATCATTCATAGAAGAATTATCTAAATTGTACAATAAAGGTTTATGTCCTCATTAAGTTTTCTATGCAGGACTCTGCTAATCATGCCTGGAGCACATTTATTTAAACAAGCCTGTTTCTTTACATAAGCTTTGTTGTGTGATAAAAATTATTCTATAAATCTATGACTAAATAGGAAAAGAAAATCAGATTCTCAGTTCTTACAAAGAGAAAATGGAATGTAAAATTTTCTACGATATTTAACAAGAGTTGTATTGAGTTACAGGGAGATGTCAGAGTCTACTAGCAAGCAGTGTGCAGAATCATATGGGAAAGGAGAATCTACCAGATGGTAATGAAACCATGGAGATTAGGATGGGGAAATTTTATGTGCCAAAGAAGTTTTAGTAGAGAGGCAGAGGACTAGGCATTAGAGGGAATAATGTCAAGATAATTTGAGTTGGGAATGTAACTTTTGTCAACTAGAATGTCTTATGTGCCTTATGTCAGGCCTAAAGAGCAGTGAACCAAACAAAAAATACTGGGGTGCATGAGTTTTTACTGTGAGGACACGTTCATTTATATGACAAATTTAGCATATAATATCCTTCTCCAAGTTCTACTTTTGGAAAAGAGGTCATTTGAAGGATTTTAAAAAAAATGTAGAAGGAAAACTGAAAGGTGAGTGTATTAAGGGAGACTCTGAAGTCATAAATCTCCACCCTGGAATGATGACTAGGGACAGAAGAGAAAAAGTAACTTTGTTTCCTCAGGTCCCCACATTCACCTGGTGATCAGGACTGTGACTGTCTATTCTGACTTCTATTTGCCTCATCGTATTGGATGTGTTGGCAAGAAATATGGAATGCTTTGGGAGAAATCATATGCAAAGGGTCTTTCCAGAATGAAGTGCTGAACTTCCAAGCATCTCCCTGACATTTGACCCATGGAGCTCTGTCTGCCTATTCATACCAAAACTCTTAAGTCTTCTAACTTCAATCTGAATAGTGTCTCTACCTTTTCTGCTTATACAGGAACAAACCACTTTCACTAGATATGAACATTTCTCCAATGAAGAAGGCAAACCAGTTTATGGCAACCCTCCAGGTTAGAAATAATGTGGCCCAATGCAGGGCGGTAAGTGAATAATTGAGAGATAACATGAAAAAAAACTTCAATAGAAACTTTCATTGATTTAATATTTTCCCAAAATTGCCCTTTTTATTTTTTTCTGTATATGTAGATTTGAAACTCAGAGATATTATGTTAGAAATGTATGTGTTACAAATTCTATCCTAAAGCTAACATTATAGTGTCATGAAGATGACAGGTGACAACTTTGAATTGTGGGCTAAGGGTTTTCACAATGAAATAAGATGAAAATTTAGAGGAAAAAAATAGGAAGAGTAAAAATCAAGGAAAATGGCAATGTAACAAAGATAAGTATGCCTGCGTGACAGTGACCAGGAAACACTATTGGACTCATGGTCCTGTCTCTACTCACCTGCTCTCTCCACCTCATCAGTTAACGATGGAGAGTCAAGAAGATACAGACAGCTATAAGAAATATAGGAGTCAGGTGACTGTGAACTGTCTCTCAGTGTGAGAACTTACTTGTCCTCAATAAGCACAGATACATATTGTTCTCACCTTCTTGAATCTATTGTCTTCTTTAGTTGTTACAAATTCTTCCCTACCTGCTCAATTTCTTTACCAATTCCTTTAAAATTATCTTTTGTCTCTTAGAAAAGAGATACAAGAAGAATGCTTGAGGGTTGGAGATGTGCTTCAGGAGTTAAGAGCACTTGTTCTTGAGTACTCCTGGTGACTCACAGCCATACAGCTGTTCCAGGACATCTGACACCATCTTATAGTCTGTGTGGACATTGAGTACACATGCCGACTGACCCACATAAAATTAAAATAAGTAAATCTTTTTTTCAAACTGAATTTAAAAATCATGAAAAAGGAGAATTGGAAAAAGTTAGTCATGCCAAAAGCCACAATATAAGAGTTCTGGATATTTACCCAGATAAAAATGATGCTAAAAGAAATGATTTTTGATTTGGTATTGGGTATATACCCTGAAGTTCTTTCTATTGCATTTTTAGCAGAGTACATTGCTTAAACCATGAAGAAGAAGTCATTACTTATATCTGATGATTGATTGAAAAATTTATACCATTGGCTAAAAAAAATAATATGTCTTACCCACGGTGCTCTGTGAATTTCATATTTTGCTGAATAGTCAAACTCTGGCTGCCATCTCTATATTGCCACTATCCCTTCCTCTCTTTCTTCACTCAGGTGAAAGTTAGTACTGAGATCAATCCAAATATCAAGTATCTTTCTTCTCATGCTATTTACACTTCCTGCCTTTGCAGTGTAAACAACTACTTCTGGGATATTCAAGTCTCTAGTAAGTGGTAACATTTTCTACCTGCTTATGAATGTTGGATAACAATGATTTTCAGATTGGATCCTAGTAGGAAGAGAATAAAAGAAACCAGGTCCTAGCAGGAAGAATTGGGGTGGGGAGTGATTGTATGCTGGTGAGAAACCAAACTGAAAAAAAAAAAAACCCATGAGGGGACAGAGGATGCTGACACTGAATAAAGGGAATTCAAACAGCAATTTTTACTTTGCATAAAGGAAGTGGAATCAGACTTTGCTAAATCCAGAGGAAGGTGTGGATGAAGCTATGTAGAGTTCATCATTTAACACTTTGACTTTCGTTCCTGTAGGCAATACTGCCTTACAAGGGAAGGCAGAAGTTGTTCCAGCTAAGGGTATATGTCCTGATGATGAAAACGTATTTCCAGAAACTTCCTACATAGGGACTGCTACACAAAAAATCATTGTGTCATGAACTGGAAAAATGTCTTCCATAGACTCATGTCACCAAAATACCTGTGGAGAAGAGTGTTCCTTTCATGTATGTATATCTGTCATCAAGTAAAATAGGCTGATATGAACTCTGGTAAAATTCTGTTTGATAAACAAACTTCTACAACTTCACAATGTACTCTGTGAGTTTTTTTCCACAAATTACTACTCTATCTGCTCAGACAACCAAAGGTTTCTTTAACACTGTTCGTCTAGGACACAGTCAATAAAAGTGATACAGTAAGTGTACAAATCTAGGGAGTGAGGCATGAGTTCTCACCACTTAATATAGAAAAGAAAATGCCCAAAGATAAGATGAGCAACTGTTTGAAGAGTAATACTGAATAGTCAAAGTGGAATTGAGGAGAGATCTCACGTTCTCCTATCATTATAGTTCAACTACATCCATCTGTCCTTCAATCTCTTCTTTTCAACTACTGGCCAGAAAAAGGCTCAGAGCTCATGGTGCATTAAATGTCACGCTATTTTGTGTATTGTGTCTTTTAGTTTCTTTCAATAAGGAAACTTTGAAGAATTGAGTTTTGCTGTGTGTGTGTGTGTGTGTGTGTGTGTGTGTGTGTGTGTGTGTGTGTGTGT
>NW_021604710.1:621265-687813 GCF_004785775.1 Grammomys surdaster | reverse complement strand
TGTGTGTGTGTGTGTGTGTGTGTGTGTGTGTGTGTGTGTGTGTGTGTAATAAAGGGATGCTGGAAACATGATGCACTGCCAGTGGGAGTATATAAATTGGCAAAAGGTTTTCAACAATGGTCTGACATTACTTTATCAAATACTTTGCATGCGTATCTAATCTTCTAGTGTGTTCACAACTGAAAATGATGATAAGAGATAACACTTTCACTCTCAGTTCCCTGATCTAATATATTCTCTCAAGCAATGATACAATGCTATTTAACACCCGTTGCTTCAAAGACAATGATAACATGGTCAAAAGAAATACACAGAGATCTGGATACACTGTCATGTTAAAAGCTTCAGATACTTATCCTATACTAACAGTGCAGACAAACAGAAGCAAAGTTGTGATAAGCGTATCTGAAGTTGAAAATTTCACAATGCCCCTCCCCATTATCCCACCACACCAACTCTTACATTCACATCCTGCTTATTCTACTTCTTTCTATCTACATCTCCATATAGTCAGCCTGCTTAGTGTCAGATAATAGTATATGGGATTACTGGAAGTTAATGGTAGAATGTTCTCAAGTAGCCTAAGCACAGACAAAGATTAATATGGGTACCCAAGACCTCCTCACTACTTGACAGACTTAATCAACCAAAGTCCAGCACATAGTCGCTGCATATGTTCCCAGAGGAAGTTAGATAATATCATGCCCATCTTTTTTTTTTTTTTCATTTTTTTTTAATTTCTTTTTTTTTTTTGAGCATGAAATGCTTTTTTATAGCATGTTTTACAAGGGGAGGGGGTAAGAGGGTCCAGGTGGTGGAAAAGTACAAAATCTTCTTGGCCTGTGCCTTGAAACATGTCATGGTCTATACGGTACACTGCCTTGAATTATGATCTACCTGCTGTTCTTCAGAAGATATGGTACACTGCTTGAGTTATGGTCTCCCTGCTATTCTTAAGATGATATGGTACACTGCTTTGAGTCTATCTGCAGTTGCTAAGCAGGATCTTGCAGTTGCCAAGCTTCAGAGGACATTGTGCAGGTGGGGAAAGGAAGGGGGTAAGGGTAAGGGCGAGGGTCCTGGCTTCTGGCATCTCCCCCTTCTCTGTTTAGTTAGAGAAGGCGTCTTATGTTCAATCCCAACTATGTGAGTTTTGAATTTGGATGTCTAATTATGGGGGGTCTTAGACAAGTTCACAACTTTTGGGTGAAAAAAGAAGAAAGTCCTGGGATTACAATAAGACATTTTAATACTCACTCAAACTAAGATTCTGACCTACATATTTCCTTGACATTTTAAGTTGCCTTATCAGATTCTGTCTCATTACACTGTGCCAGGCTATTTAGTATAATAGTTCTCTGATGTCCTCTTTTCCTTGAATATGCAACATTGAATTTTGGTCCCAGTATTATTACAGCACATCAGCATTTTCTGAAATGGTGCCATAAAACAAACTTCAAGTGATATGAGGGTGATTAGATAGAGAAGGAGGAGGTGAGGAGGGTAATCACGTTTGGCAGTTGGGACAAAAGCATTTATTTACCTCCTCTTGTTAGTCAAAG
The DNA here is from genome assembly GCF_004785775.1 of Grammomys surdaster. Classification (NCBI taxonomy): domain Eukaryota; kingdom Metazoa; phylum Chordata; class Mammalia; order Rodentia; family Muridae; genus Grammomys; species Grammomys surdaster. The sequence continues at coordinate 686,251 of NW_021604710.1, read as the reverse complement.
GAGGTAAGGTCTCTGGGTTTTATTTTTCTTTTGAAATTTTTACCTTTATTTACTCTGTGTATATGTGTTCACATGCATGTGTACATACGCCACAGTGCACTTATACATGTCAGAAAGCTGTTTGCAGGAGTCATTCCTCTTCTTCCACCATGTAAATCCTAGGTATGAAACTCACGTTATTCAGGCTTGGCACTATGCACCTTCAGCTGGCAATCCAAATACCCTATCCACTCTTTTCTTTATGTGCTTCAGGGGTATGATTTTCAATACATCTTCTGGTTCCCAGAGATCTTTGCTATTGCTTTGAGTCCTAATGTCTTTGTGTCTCTGTCTCATCTCCAGTGGTTCTCAGCACAGTTTTGCAGATTTCTATTCTTTACATAGGAAAGAAGAGGTCATGCCTCAGTTCTGGCAGATTAACAGACCAAGGAGCGTTAAGTAATCCTTGTAAGGCAAAAATGGGTGGTAGGCAAAGCTCTAGAAGGTTAAGGAAGTGGTGGTTTGTAGTTATTTGCTGATTATTTCTTTTTTATGATGGCTTATTTGGTGTTTTCACTTTAGAATGGTGTGAAAAAGTGCACATAGCTTGTTCTTTTCTTGAATTGAGTGAGGCAATAATAAAAGAGGTTTGTGAAATTGGGACAAGGAGGAGAGAAAGAAGGGGGCCATGATTGCTAAATTAATGGGGAACAAAAGCATAAAACTGGAGAACTATGCATATGCTGCTTATTTCTCTTTCTTTTTGTTTTAAGTAATTTTATTTATTCATTTTATATCCAGATCACAGCTCCCCTTGCTCCTCTCCTGCCAGTCTTCCCTCCCACTCCCACTCTCCCATTCCCCAGAAGAAAAGCTCCTCCCTAACCCCCCATAGCAACCAGGCCTGGCATGTGAAGTCATATCAGCACTAAGCATATCCTCTCCCACTGAGGGCAGACAAGGAAGCCTAGCTAGGAGAAAGGAGTCTAAAGGAAGACATCAAAATATGACTCAGAGATAGGCCCAACTTCAATTGTTAGGGAATCCACATGAAGGCCACTATCCATCTGCTATATATGTGTAGGGCATCTAGGTCCAGTCTCTGCATGTTTTTTCATTGGTGATTCAGTTGCTGTGAGCTCCATGGGGCCAGTTAGTTGGCGCTGTAGGTCTTTTGTGGTGTCTTTGACCCCTCCAGTACCCTCAATCCTTGACCTGGCTCTTCCATAAGACTCCCTGAGATCTGCCTAATGTTTGGCTCAGACAGTTCAGTATTTTATCATGCACAGTCTACATCGGGGTGTGATCATTGGTTATTTTTCTCTTCCCTGTCTTTGCATACTACCCTCTTGTAGTTTGAGTGCTAGCCAACAGAGAAAAAGATCCAGCTCAATTCCAGTTTGGTTTCTTTGTGTCCTTTATCAAGATGTGTGTTTTCTTCAGAAACAGGATCTTACTATCTTTTGCGTAGACAATCAAGTACAATGGCAACTTCTTCAAATGTTTTCGGCCCTTCTGGGACATCTGGTCAATAATTTAGAGAAAGTCATACAGTTCCTAGCACTTGGAATTGAATTTGAAAACCGATGACTTCTTGGATCAGCTTTTAATCATTCATACAGAACATTTCTATTAAAGTTAATGTAATGATCATGTTTCTAATCTTTAGGAGTTAGTAAACGTTTAAAAAAATCATCATGTTAGAAAAGAAAAATGTCATCATGAAATGTAATTGTTTTCAAGCTAATAAAATTTATAATAATAAAACTCTCATCTTCCCACATTACAAGTCCTCAAAACCATCTAGCTTTGTCATTTGACACTTTATAACAGATCCCTGAAACAGTTTGCTGGTACATGAAAAACAGATATTGATTATAAACTATATTTGACATACTATGTGTATTGTGTCATGTATGTTTTAAAATGATATACCCAGACTAAATTTTACATATATTGCAGTGCATCACTTAAGATGTAAGATAAATTTTTGTGTATATCATCTGATAATCAGTGTCTACACCTCAGAATCATCAATTGATCTTAAAATATGTCAACAAAAGATAGCATTTCTACAACTGATTCTTTTACCTGTGAGGATTTTCTAAGCTAATACAATAGTTATCCTCTTTTTGTTTTTTCTTTCTTCCAATTTCTTCCATCCTCAGGCAAAGAGATAGAGAAATTCTATATTTTTCCATTGATATTCTAATTTGACAGAATAATAAAGATTTAATTATAAGAGCAAGGCAAATTTATCCTGAATGCATTGGATACCAATGTTAGCCATGATAAATGTCAGCATTACATATACCTGACTAGAATCACTTTCAATTTTCAATTCTGTTAATTTCTGTTAATTACTTTCAATAAAGATTAATTTCAAAGACTTAGCCTCAACTTTTTATGTTATTTCGCTTTACCAATTAAAGCAAATGACACTTATATATAACCAACAATTGCTATTTATTTAGGATCTACTAATAAAAGAAGACTTTGTGCTAGTTATTTGGGATGATTTTAGGAAACACAGGAGAAAAGGAATTCATATTTCTGGATTTATAATAATCATGAAACTATTAATGTGTGAGAATGATGTTTGCTTGTTTGTTTTGAGATAGTGCAGTAAATAGCCCCAGCTGGCTGTGAACTTGCTATGTAACCATATCTGGGTGTGAACTTTTTATTACCCAGGTGGCTTCTATTAGTTTTTTAGACAAGATTATAGAATCCATAGAACTTAAGTGATATCCCTTGTTTCTAGGTCATTATATGTTGAAGGCTGAGAATCAAGCTATAATTTTACCAACCTGACAAACAGCATGCCTTTTTCTCATAACAAGAATGATAATGCAATGACCCCAATAATAAACAGTTTCACTAAAATTATTCACAGTACTTTAAAATTAAGCCTAACATTTTTGAGGCATTATATTCACTTATACTCTTGGTCTTTCCTGAAGGTAATTTCTCAGTAGGAATGCCACATGATTTTGTTTCATTTTAGCACAGGGGTAGTCAAGTATTTGCTTGGTTAAAATTGATGTGGGTGAGCACAAGTCATTCCTTTGCAGAAGGCTTGAGAAGCAGCACTTATCTACCATTCTTTTTGTGGATAGAAGAATATATTAAAATAAAGCTTCTACTGGTCAGGGTCCCTGCAGGGTAATTTTGAGCACAGCATGCTTCCTGGACAATGACATATATGTGGCATTCGTGAGAAATAAACTCAGTTGTAACACTTGAGTTGCTTATTCATTCAGCATGAGTGCACAGCAGCAATTGCTGTAGTTATCTTACCCAGACTGCCTTAACCTGCTTTTACTATTTCTGTGTTAAACTGTATGCTCTTTGTGTTCAAGGATAAAGACGGGCAGAGGTTCAGAGAACAGATGACTGAGAAAGCAAAGTATGCTTGTGGGTATTGTGACAACCAAAGGCAGAGTTACAAAAGCAGCAATTAGATAAGAGAAAAACAAAAGGAAACTATAAGCACAAAACTGCTGAGAGAAAGCCAAAGAGATATCCAAATTAGACCAAAACAAACAGCAAGGAAGCAGGAAAAAAATGAAAAGAAAGAATAAACAACCCCGCAGTACAGGAGGTGTAGAAGAGAAGAAGGGACAGGATGAATGGAAGTTATCCAGAAATCCAGTGGTGTTGACATTATTAGTGGCTGGACAGGGCCAGAACACAAGGCAAACTACCCTACCCGTGGAGACTCTTTGGAAGCCCTAAGGCTGAGAACCTTCCTAGAGTCTCAGCTGCAGCTCTCTGTCAGTAGCAAAGCTATTCTGTGCTTGGAACAAGGGGGAGCAATGATACATTGAGATCCTTTGGGGTGACCATCTGCTGCATGTTTACAATGACTGCTGGTGCAAAATGTATCAAGCTCTAGACCCAAGCTCTGGAAGCCAAGGAAGATGAATTGGGTGCCGCAAAGCTCAAAGATGTAACCAAATGTGTGCAAACTGCTGGGCAGACCTTGGTGCATCAGCACCTCATTTTCCCTCTTTCTTAATCCTGTTTTATCTAGCATGGGAGGGAGCTGACAGTGTAGACCCTAGACTGCCTGTGTTTAAATCCTGGCACTACTAATTGCCACTTGAACAATATCACTGCTCTTGGAGCTGAGATTTTCTCAGTTGTAAAATAAAAACAATGGAGATGTCATGCTTCACTAATAAGAGCTGTTATTGCTGGCACAGAAAATTATCATTCTCATTCCTTCTAATCTCACTATGCTTTAGTACGAAAGGGATGTGGAGGTCTGTGTGTGTGTGTGTGAGATGGCATTTATGTTCCTGGTGCTGCAGTATCTTATTTCTTTCAGGTTGTACATTTTAATCAAGGCCACTGAATGATTCCATAAACAATATACTTGACAATGGAGTAAATGTTGTACCAGGGAGAAACACTTTAGCTATTCTGTGGCCTTGAGGATCTTCCCAGAGCTCTGGGTTTCAGGGTTGGATCTGATCCTCAAGTAGTAAAATATGAAACCTTCTCGTAATCCTCAACAGAAGGTCTAATGCCAGTTTCCAGCATTGACTGAATGTAAACCCAATCCTAACTCATCATTAAGTCCTCGAACCTGGTCGGGGCATTATAGTAAATACAGAAAGAGCTTTTATTGAGGTGTTTGCCTCGGGTTATTAGTGAAGCCTCTTATGGTACTCAAGTTGTGGCACAGAGATATGACTTTCAAGTGAGTAACAGATCCTGGTACTGGGGTGGCAGAGGGAGTGGCAAAAGAATTCATAAATTAAAATGTACCAAAACCTTATAATGCATCTCTGGTGAGGAAAGAGCATTTCTTTCGCTACATCCCTAGACAGCAGGCTCTATGACTAATGTGCAGTTTGAAATGCTGGAATCTACTGGAAATCAAAAGACATTCCTCCTGCTGTGCTTTGCTCCCTAAAGTGAGTGTTCCTGATGCTGTTCCTCTTCCCTGTGTCTCTATCTTTTTCTGTCTGTCTCTGTCTCTGTCTATCCATTTCTCTTTTTCTGTCCTCCCTGCCCAAAACCTTAGTCTTGCTGACTTATAGAATTAATCTAGGCCTGGGGGTAGGATTTACAGACTCCAATCTGGTTTCTATTGTGGAAATAGGCATAAGAGAAAACAAAGCCTTCTGGGTTGGATGGGAGCTGATGCTATGTTTATAGTCATGTACCTATTCTTTCAGACAGCACTCAGAGGCAAAGTGCGTTAATCCCAAGACTCTAAAAGCACAATGTGCATGTTAACTGGAGAAGCAAGTCAGTACCTGCTTCTTTGTTCTCTTCTCTACCCCTTTTCTGTCCTCTGAGGCCTTTGGGGATGTACTCACTGTTAGAGACTAAGTAAGAGTAGAAGCTTGAGGAAACTCGGCTGTGAGAACCCTGGAATGAAAACCCCTTCGTTCTCCATCCCATCAAAGCTCCTAAGCACAACAAGCCACACACTCTAGCTCATACAAGAAGTGTACATTGCCTCCAAAACTTATTATTTACAAGGGCAATCCATGTTCATTGCTTTGTAGTTTTTGAGCGGCTGGTTTATGGTAATATGTGAATTATTCAATTCAAAGAATGAATTTTGTTTTAAATAATTATTAAATACTTTAAAGCAAATTTTTCTTTGAATTTTTTATACATCTCTACAATGTATTTTGATCATATCAACTCTCATTTCTTCCCTCCAACTGCCCACATCCATCCTTCTTACAATTTCTTATAGTTTAAGAAATGTATTTACAATCTACTGAATCCAGTTAACGCTGCCTGTATGTACAAGTGAATGGAGCCATCCACTAGATCATGAGCAACCTACCAGTGGCCCCGGTCCCAAAGAAAACTGTTCTTTCCTCTCCCAGCAGCCATCATTTGCCAATAGTTCCTCAGCTATGGTTGGCACCTCATGAACTCCTTCCTCTGATGGAATTCTGACAACCTTCTGTAGGTCTTGCATAGGTAATCACGAGAGCTATGAACTCATCAGTACAAATGGCCATGCCATGTCCAGAAGACATTTTATGAAATTGTTTCTCATCTTCTAGCTCTCACATTATTTCTGACCACTCTCTCATAATATTCCCTGAGCCTTGATAGCACTGTGGTTGATATAGATGTCCCATTTAAGGCTGAGATCTCAGTCTCTTATTATCAATACTTTGACCAGTTATGAATCTTAGCATTAACTACTCACCACTGTAAAAAGAAGTTTTTGTGACCAGTGTTGACAACATATATAAATATGCATAAAATCATATTAAGAAGGTAGTTTGACAACATGACCATTTAGCAGAAATACAATAGTATCTTCCTCCCTTATGTGTGAACCACTCCAGAGCATGTGCTTTTGCCTAGATTTAGAGAACACAGACATGAATTCTGTCCTTTGGAGTGGGCCTCATATTCAAGCAGAAACTGGCTGGTTATCCCTGAAACAGTTGGGCCACTATTGTACCAGGGCTGGGCGAAAATTATTAGACCTCTTTATATAGAAAATCATTATTATACCTCTGTATTAATATCAAGAACATCCTGTGTTTTAGGCAAATGGATGGAACCAGAAAATATCATCTTGAGTGAGGTAACTCGGACCCAAAAGGACATGCATGGTATGTACTCACTAATAAGTGGATATTAGCCAAGAAAAATAAAGTACAGAATACCCAAGATACAGTCCAAAAAACTCAAAACAGTCAACAAGCTGAAGGGCCCAAATGAGGACGCCTCAGTACCACTTGGGAGGGATAAGAAAGCAAACACAATTCGGGGGAGGAAGGGAGGAACCTGGGAGAGAAAGTGGACAGGGCATGGTAGGGGGTGGGAAGAGGGGAACCTGATATGGTATTTTATGAGAGAAAAGGACTGAAGCCCTGGAAGCCAGCAGAAAGAATGAAAACAAGCAACCTCGGGATATGGAAGGTTGGGGGAAACCCTCCAGAATGTACCAGAGACCTGAGAGTGAGAGACTCCCAGGAATCAAAGAGGGAGAACTTGGATGAAATGCCCAACAGTGAGTAGGGGAAACTTATAGAGCCCACCTCCAGCAGGAAGACAGGGCATCAAATGAGGGGTGGGGTTGCTATTCCACGGTCAAAACTCTGACTCATAATTATTCCTGTCTGAAAGAACCTCAGGGATAGAAATGGAGAGGAGTCTGAGGAAAAGAAGGTCCAGCGACAGGCCCAAAGTGGGATCCAGTTCAAGGGGAGGTCACAAGGCCTGACACTATTACTGAGGCTATGGAGCACTCACAAAAAGGGACCTATTATGACCACCCTCTGGAAGACCCAACAAGCAGTTAAAAGAGTCAAATGCAGATATTTGCACCCAATCAATGGAAAGAAGCTGCTGACCCCTGTGGTTGAATTAGGGAAAAGCTGGAAGAAGTTGAGGAGGAAGGCGACCCTGTAAGAGGACCAGCAGTCTCAATTAACCTGGACCCTCAAGATCTCTCAAACACTGGACCATCAACCATGCAGCATATACCAGTTGATATGAGGCCCTCAACACATATATAGCAGAGGACTGCCAGATCTGGATTCAGTCAGAGAAAATGAACCTAACCCTCAACAGACTGGAGGCCCCAGGGAGTTTAGAAGTTTAGTGGGGTGGGTGCTTGGTGGCAGGGACATCTTTGTGGAGACAGGGGGGACAAAGAGAAGGTATCAGATGTGGAAAGGTCAGAGGGTGTACTGAGAGGGGAATGGGGCCTGGAGTGTAAAAAAAATGTAAATAAAATATTAAATTAAAAAAAATTCTCTTTCTAGGAGTTTCTAGGAAGTTAGTTTAGTTGTTGTTCTTACAGTGTAGTTTATGAGTCCCTGGTGACTACATCTCTTTCTAATCTACAGAAAATGGACTTAGGTGTCAGGAGTATGTACTTTCACATTATAATTCAGCTAGTAAATTGCCGTATGAACTTAATAGGTCACCGAGTTTGCCTTGACTTTCAGACTCACCATGTGAAAGAAAGATAATGTGTTAAAAGAGAAGCTTTTCCATTGCAGATATTCTCTGATCTTTGTTAGTATTAGCCATTCCAATCTCTGTTCCCCCAGTCAAATACGATGCTCTCCTTGATCAAGTCTAAGTAGAGGAGTTTCTTGTTATTGTTGTTTTGGTTTTCATCGTGGCAACCTCCTAGATGAGGTCTTTCTGTTGCTCTCTAACTCTCAGTTCCTTCCTTCTCTCTGTCCATATCTCCCTCCCTCCATTGCCTTATCCTAGTAATTCGTATAGCACTGAGAGAATGTGTGATAAAATTACTCAGGCTCTATATCTCATACTTAAAAGATTAATTATAGATGGTTCAAACAGATTTAAATGTAAAAGGTAGCAAATGAGATTTTTTTAAATAGTTACTTTGAAGTATAAATGTGGGATTTTTCTAAAGAAAACACCGCTCCCAGAAGCCTTGAAGACTTTTAAATGTAACCTCGTAATGCTGAAATATTTGCATGTATGCATAATTATAGGAAAATAAAAATATCATAAATAAATGTTTCTTTGAAGTTCCCTGGCAAAACTACCTATTCATTAAGGAGAACTATAATGATTTTAAACATAGGAAATAAATCTTACTCAAAATTTATATTAAAGAAAATTTAACAAGAATATTTTGCTTTGGAATTTTGAGACAAGGTCTTACTTATTCTGTAGCCCAAGATCTATTAGTCCATACTCTATATTTTGGGCCAGACTTCAACCTGTGCTGGTATTTCTGCTATAAACTTTCAAGTGCTAGGAATATATCTGTGAAGGAATAGTTTTTAATAACAGCTATTTTCACAATATGCTAAAGATGAATCAATGAAGAATAAAGATACTATCTTCTTCAATGAAGCATATTTAATGAAGAGTAACATTACCAATCAAAGTATATTACTTGGTATGCTGAGGCAGAAGGATCACACATTGTTGTTTGGAGATATAATGGTTAACATAGTGAGACCCTTTCCAAAAGGGGGAAAAAAGAAGTAACCAAAAAAGGAAAGGTATACAAACGTACACTTACATATATGTGTATTCACATACATAGTGACACATAGTGAACCATGTTGAGAAGGAAACGACATGGTTATCTTAACATTTGGAAATAAGGAAGATTTGTGGACAGGATACAGTGAGGTTGTCTAAAGGTTTTATTCCCCTGGAAAGCTCTGAGCTGGAATGTATTTCACAGTTTTCCTGAACCATCATTTGGGTTGAAAGTTAAGATCTGGACATATCTACATCTGCATCAATGGCACCTTGGGTGCAGGCTGTCTTATGTCAAAGGACATACTATTGAGGAAGCATTTCAGTTTTATAGGGTAATTATGAAGAGATTTTCAGTTGTGAGCTGAGAGAAAGAATATTTTAGTCCACTGTCACAGGACATATTCAAAAAGAAAGAAGGAAGGAAGAAAGGGAGGAAGAGAGGAGGACCTTATAGAAAGTGGGCTTTAACCTAGAGACAGTGAGAAAGCTTCTTATCAAGCAAGACAATTGATCTCACCTGTATGTAAAAGCTTGAACGATATCTCAATGGGAAAAGTGATTGTTGTAAATGCATGAGGTGCTGAGTTAAAGATCTCCAGCACTCACATCAGAGCTGGATCTGGGCTTAGAGGCACAAACCTGTGATCCCAGTGCAGAGAGGCAGAGATAGCTGAATTCCAGGGGCTTGCTGAGCAGCCATTCTAACTAAAACAAAATGGCAAGCCCCAGGTGCAGTGAGATATCCTGTCTTAAAATAATTAGGTGAAGGGAAACTGAGAAAAGACATCCTGATGTCAAACTCTGGCTTTCATGGGTAAGCACACACATACTACACACACACACACACACACACACACACACACACACACACACACCACGACATAGACAAAAAGAAGGAAGGAAAGAAGGATGGATGGATGGACAGATGGACAGAAGAAAGGAAGGAAGGAAAGAAGGAAGGAAGGAAAGAAGGAAGGAAGGAAGGAAGGAAGGAAGGAAGGAAGGAAGGAAGGAAGGAAGGAAGGAAGAAATTTTTCTAATTGCTTTATAATTCACATCAATGTTGTCTTCATTTTTTTCTTGTCCATATGTCTCTTCCCGTTAGTCCACAAAGATACATCCTTTGCTATACAGATGTGTTTATTTTTTTGAATGTTTTCAATTTTATACAAGCTAAATTTTTTACACTTAAATAGTAATACTTTTACTTCAAGTTACAATAATTAATTTGGGATATTTCTGCACATGCTTTGTTTACACCACAGCCAAGTGGTAGAACACGTTAAGCAAGGAAAAGTTTTCCTTGTGCTCCTTGCTAGTCATGTTTTTATCTCTGGCTAACCATTTAGTTTTTGATACTTCAGCTTTTACTTTTATATTTGAGTTTGTTAACATCTTTAGTCCTTGGCTTAACAGAAACTTTTAGCTGTTCACCATGACTCGTGATAATGCTTTCTGTCAATACAGCATTTCTTTTAATTGTTGAATAGCCTTTCACTACACGAATATACCACAGCTTTCGCTATGTACTTGTTATCATTTGAGTCACTGGAGTTCCTTACGACTGAACTGCCATCACCATTCCTAAATGTGTTTTTCATGGGATACATTTTTATTTACCTTGGGAAACGATCTAAGAGTAACATAATAGGTGTACACTAGATGCATATATTTACATATTCTTTGTATCCATTGCACATCCCACTAAGGAATATATGAGAATTCCAGTTGCCATCCTATTGACCAATACTCAGTCTGTTTACAGCCAATTCAAGTGTATAAATCTGAGTCTCATTTATCAATATGCCTTTGCATCTGCACAATATCATGTCAAAATCCTTTTGTCTTTATTCTTGTAGCTTTATCATATTAAACTTACATATCATACATCTCCATCTTGATCTTTTCCATGAGTATTCTAACTACTATAAGTTCTTCATATTTCATATTATTTTTGAGACAGATTTTATGAACGATACAAAGCCTTCTAAGGTTCTGAGTGAACCTTGCATTTACTCTATATACTAATTTGAGACGAATAGCTATTCTAGCATAATTGAGTCTTCTAATGTGGGAAAATAGAACGTTTGACTATCTACTTAGTTCTCATTTGTCCCAGCAGCATTTTATCATTTTAAACATATGTCTTGTGTGTGTGTGTGTGTGTGTGTGTGTGTGTGTGTATATATATATATATATATATATATATGGCTTGTTAAATGTGTTTAATCTTCGTTTTCTTCATATTTTGATATTTTTTTTCATTTGTAATAAATTGATAGGGTATTGTGGTTTTCTCTACATCTATAGATATTTCCACATCTATCTGTTCTTTCTGTGATTTTGATGATTACACCTATTACTTTAGCGAATTTCTGGATCTCAAATTGCAAGACTATACCATTTATAAATATAGAATGTTATTTTTATTTCCTAACTGAAGGTTTTTATTTAGTCTTCTTGTTTTATGAATTGGCTAAACTTCTAATACATTGTTAGAAAGAAGTCATCAGAATGGATATATTTACCTCAGTTCCCATATTACAAAGACGATATTAAGTTTCTCCTCAATAAATTTGATGGTATTTAGTGTTAAGCTTTTTTTTTCATAGTTTTTATTTTTCAGTTTAAGGAAAATTTTTCTGTTTCTAATGTGCTCAGAGTTCTGAATCAGAAGATGCTGATTTACTTTCAGTGTCCTTCCTGACCTTTTAGAGATGATTATTTATTTTCCTCTTTGATTTTATTAGCATTCCAAATTAATGATTTATCGCATATTAAGTCAACTTTGCATTACAACATTTTAATTATGGGTTCTCCTTGCTTAGTGTAGGATTTAGAACTATTCATGTTCTATGTTCACTACAATATTGCTAAGTTGATTTATTTTCCTGTAAAGTCTTTGGTGTAGAGATCAATCTGACCTAATGAAATTAACTGGAAAGTGCTTCTTTCTCAACTTACTAGAAGACTAGAAGTGTAAGATTTGCATTTTTTTTCCTTAAATATTTGATAGGATATATCAGACAAGCCATCTGTATCTACAGTTCTCTGTGTGGGAAGGTTTTAGCTATGAATTTCATTTGTTTAACATACACACAGTTACATTTATTTTTTAATAAATAGTAGTTAGTTTTTATTGTTCAGAAGACTTTTCATTTTATCAGATGCATCAACTGATTTCTTTTCTAAGGTATCTTAATTTGTTCTCTGAAATTCATAATTAAAATAAAAATTAAATTATACCTCTACTTCATAGTGGGTCAGTTATATAAGGGAATAAATTCAAATTTGTTGGAGTGTAATTTTATGCCAGATGAAAACAAAAGTTTCAATTCTTCTACAGTTTGACCTAGAAATTCCAACTGTAGAAATTTATTCTATAAAAAAAATAATTGCGTGCATATTTATAAATATCTAAGAGTACTTAAGGGAACTTTTTTTTAAGCAATGAGCATGGAAAAACACAGAAATTGATAAACAAAATGTTTGCCATTAAGAGAATAAAACATCAAAATTATTGAGTATTATGTAAGAGAAAAAGGTGAGAAAATACACAGTTTTATGAAGCTATGTATTTTACATGTTAACTGAGATAGGAAAGGTTGCACAACAGATTTTCATAGCACTCTCTAAAGGAGTATGAAGATCCATAGTTAGAAATTCCTCTAAAATTATATGACAAGCTGGGCTTTAGCAATTAAAAAAAAACAGGAAGGAAAATTATTCCCAATTTATCCCCTTAGGTGCCAATTGACATTTCAGAATGAATAGGCATACTTAAAATGAGAACCTAAACTCAGACAAATGTTTTATAATGCACACATATTCTGCTCTCTCCAGCACCAAACAGATTTCTGATTTGCATTTTGTCAGTTCTTCCAGGTTGTGAGCATAGCTGTCTTCAGAAGCTTCCTCTGCTCTCCCTACTTGGAAGTGGTCCAGCTGGGACTCAGCAACACACCGTAGAAAAAAAAGGAACTGCAAGAACCTTGCTGGAACACACGCAGATGTACATATATTTAGAAGAAGGAAAATCCGAGATACTCTATAAAGTGTGATTAGAGTTGTGGATGGAACTTCTCCACAGCGTTCTGCAGGGTCATGGTCAGTACTATCGGTGAGACCCACTGTAACACAGATGGAGAATGTCAGGCTTCATGAAATTTTTAAGGTCTAGTTAAGACTTTTACTGTGCTTGAGATGCAGCCATTAGAAAATACTAGTGCACATTTTCCAGGAAAATTATGGTGCCTTTGAGAGGATGGAATTTATTCGGGTTCTGAATAACTTAAAGTCATGGGAAGAGCCTAAGATAATGAACTGAGAAGATGAACTTCTTTAAGTCTGACACAGTCCACACAACTACCCTTGGGGCATTGTGGGAAGACATCCTTAGATTAAGAAGTCCCCAATCAACAAGATTTCAGTTTCTTCAATAAAAAACTTGGAAAAGTTCTGCAACTTAATTGGCCAAAAATGAAGATAACTGAAACATTTTTTCCCCTGATCTCCCAAGATAGCTTGCTGAGAGACCTCTGTGAAGTTGAGTTAATTAAGAACACATACCTCAGTGACTTTAGTTCCTTTGGGAAGGAGAAAAAGAGTGGAGGGGAGAGAGGAGAAGGACAAATCCTCAAGTCAGGACATGCTCACTGCTAAGACTTCTTCCTAAGCGCCTGTATAGAAGATCCCCCTGCCCTCTTCACCATGAGGGGAGCCTCCAGCAGATTGTACAGCTCAGCACTAGTCAGGAAGCAATTTATTTCTGCTGAATCTGTACAATGTCAGAAGCAACATGAAGCCCCTCTAAAGAGGTCAGTTCTTTGTAAAAACTCTGCCTCTCCGCAGGAGAAACTAGAGGGATTGGGGTGGAAAGTCTGGGACTTCGGTGTCTTATGGAGATGAAAATCAGAGCTGTGAAGTGGGGGAGGGGCAGCAGAGTGGCCAGCACAGCACCCAACCTCACGCAGTATGCCCTTTTAGATCTGGCCTGCCCTAGTAAAGATCAGAGGACCTCTCCCTGTTCTGCCTTGTCTTCATTCTCTGTTGTTAATCCAAAGGCTATGAAAGCAAAGCAGACATTGATCCTTCCCAATCATTTTAGCTTTGAATTCGGAGAATGTCCATTAGTAAAACAGCCACAGAGAAATAGAAAGGGCAGTTAAAGGAAGGGCAGGGAGGAAGGACAGTGATGATGTGAAAAAGGAGAGGAAACTAAGGTGAGTAGGACTAAGGAAATATGGCAAACTAGTCTTGACCAGGAGATCCAATACTTAACCTATATCATCTGCTCACACATTCATCAGCTGAAAAATTTTCACACTATTCCTGTGATTCCTGTGGGTCAAAATATACTATATATATCATATATCATATATAATTATATATTATACATATGTACACATATACATTATACATATATATGGTATTATATACATATACATGTATATATAATTATATATTTATATATAATGTTTTGTTTATATATTTGTATATGTATAAATTATATATGACAGTCTTAAACACAGCTTTGAAGATATTCTTGTTTTCATAGAGTGTATATTTTAATGTCATAAATGAAAAATAAAAAAATTAAATTTCTTAGCGATTGTTTCTATATCATGCAATTAGAGAACTAATTATTATGCAATCCGTTAATTTTCTGGCATGTGGTTTAGTGTATATGTTTTTCTCTGAATACAAATTCCACAGGGCATGGATTTTTTTTCTACTTGTCCTCTTCAAAGTTATGTAGTTTAATATTAAGGAGGGGAATAAGCAATTAGATATGTAATATTAGGTAATAAATGCTATGAAGAAAACTAGAGTCCACTAATGATCATGCTTTCATGTTTGGAGAACAGTGACTGGAAAGAGGTTTTTGAGGAAATGACAGTTAAAACTGCAGAAGTGAGAAACAGAGACCCAGGTATCAGAATGCCGGATATTCGGGGCTCTTATCCATACCAGCTATTATCTGCCATTGTTTCTAGGCTTTTGAGGATAAACACAGTTAGAAAAGAGTAAATATATTTTGGAAAATTACCCGCATCCCAGAGTTTTCATATGGAGATACTGATGTTCTGTGACATTTTAAAATCTGAGGACAGCAAGAACGCTGGCCCTAGACACTGACCTGGCCTTTGCTCTGTTGTCCTTTGGATGGCTTATGCAAAGTTCTATGCCTTAATCTTTCTCTGGAATGCCTTTATATCTTATTGTGCAGTTAACATAGGAGGAAGAAGGGAAATCACATAACCAGAAGGATCTGTTTGATGCAGACCTAGAACTTGGAATCGAAAGTCAAACTCAAATGATGGACAATCTCTCTAGTGCGACTGAATTCTGCCTTCTGGGTTTCCCTGGATCCCAAGAGCTACACTACATCCTTTTTGCCATATTCTTTTTCCTCTATTCAGTGACGCTGCTGGGAAACATGGTCATCATCACGATTATCTGTGTTGATAAACGTCTACAGTCTCCAATGTACTTCCTCCTCGGCAACCTCTCTCTCCTGGAGAGCCTGGTAACAACTACAATTGTTCCCTTGATGCTTTGGGGGCTTCTGCTCCCTGGAAAGCAGACAATATCTTTGAGTGGATGTATTGCCCAACTGTTCCTTTACCTCTCTCTAGGGACCACAGAGTTTGCAGTGCTTGGAGCAATGGCTGTGGACCGTTATGTGGCTGTCTGCAATCCTTTAAGGTATAGCGTCATCATGAACAGCCGCACTTGCATCTGGGTGGTGATTGTGTCCTGGCTGTTTGGGTTCCTTTCTGAAATCTGGCCAGTCTATGCCACATTCCAGTTTACTTTCTGCAAATCAAATCTGTTAGATCATTTTTACTGCGACCGGGGCCAGCTGCTCAAATTATCCTGTAATGAAACCTTTTTCACAGAGTTCATTCTTTTCTTAATGGCTGTTTTCATTATTATTGGATCCTTGATCCCCACAATTGTCTCCTACACCTACATCATCTCCACCATCCTCAAGATCCCCTCAGCCTCAGGCAGGAAGAAAGCCTTCTCCACCTGTGCCTCCCACTTCACTTTTGTTGTGATTGGCTATGGCACCTGCTTGTTCCTCTACGTGAAACCCAACCAAACACAGGCAGCTGAGTACAACAGGGTGGCCTCCCTGCTGGTTTCTGTGGTTACTCCTTTTCTGAACCCCTTCATCTTCACTCTTCGGAATGATAAAGTCAAAGAGGCCCTTAGAGATGGAGTGAAGCGTTGCTGTCTGCTCTTCAGGGATTAACTCTTCTCTCGGTTACTCTTAGGTGGCATAGCCTAGAAAATCTCACCTTCCCTAGTCCATTAAAGTTGTAGTAAAATCTGAATCCTGGGCACAAATTGCAATCATGCCATCGAAGATCTACTTCCAAGCCCATTCCCAAGGCACTTCAAATGAATCTCTTCTTATACTAACTAGAACCTTACAGACTTCTTTTGCCTGCTTCTTTACACTAGTGAGCACAAGGAAGAGCGTTCTTGAAGGCAGTGGAGGAATCAGAGCAAGGAAACACAGTTTCCTAAGCATCTTATTAGACAAATTAGTCTAAAGCTGTATCTCCTAGAGAAGAGAAATAATGGAAAAAAGATGGGGTGTGAGAGGTACCATTGACAGAATACAACGATAAACATGTTCACTTTGGTGCATCAATTTTGCAAAGACATTCTCCATATTTTAGTGCAATTATGTGACAAGATGTCCATCTACATTTTTAAAACATTTGGGTTCTCTTTCTCCTTGTAGATCATATTATAATTATCCTGGCTCAATTGGTAAATAATTGACTATAGCATTGTTTATATTTTGCCATAAAAACAATCTAGAATGGTGATGGGGCATATGGCAAATATTTTCTCTGGAAGTTCTTAGTAGTATCCAGACTAATTGGGGATAGGAATAAGGAAGATTCCTTTTCCCAAACTTCAGAGTATTGCAGAAGCTGCTCCTCTTAGAGGCAGGCATAGAAAAAAAAGAACAAATAAAAATTAAATTCTAGAAATACAGTATTGTGTGTTACAGCTGCTGAAAACTGCCATTTCTGTTCAAACTTATTCCAGTCTAAGATTTCTAACTTCAAATTCATGACACCTTACAAATGACTTCTCTCCATGCAGAATTTTTAAAAAGAGAGGCAATTCAAGAGTTTGAGTTTTGGTGGGAGGAGTGTTGGGATTTCATGTAGTATTAGAAGAAGAAGTTTAGAAGGAAGAAATTTACATGATGCCAGTCAGTAGTTCCTCCATGTCTGAAGCGTGTGTGTGTGTGTGTGTGTGTGTGTATTAGGAAATGAAACTAGGCACTCACTTATTAGACAAGCTTTTGCTCACTAAGCCTTATCTCCACACTGAAGAACTTCTTTAATATGTCCTATAAGTTTGGTCTTTCAGCAACCAACCTTCTCAATTGGTGAGATTGCTCCACATTTTGAAAATAATTTTTCTGATTATGGAATTCTTTTTAGTTTTAGTTTTTATAGTGGAACTGGGTTGCTAGTGGTCATGTGAGAGTTCACCAAGCGCATTCCTTGGCACAAAGACTTCAAGGCCTGAGAAAGACAGAAGATCAAGCCACAGAGGAAAGAAACATAGCTTTTGCCAGGTGGGATGGGAGAGGCCTAAGGCTGGAAGTTCATTAAGAAGATGTTGGCTTGGGTAATTACAGGGCCTCTGGCTCCTCTTTCTTTCCCTATTGGTCCTGCTTAGATGCTGGCCCCTGTATCTTCACTCCAGTTCTCCTTGTAGTGTCTAGGAACAAGAAGTCACTATATCTGGGAGCCCACTTCCACTTTCCTCATCTACCTCTGTCCCCCAGGTGGACCTTATATTCTTTTTACTCTTAGCACTTAGCACTCTAATCCACTACTTTCTGGGGATAATTGTTTCTAACTACAAGTCAGTTGTTGATCTTACTGAGTGTCCATTACATATGATTTTGGTTGACTGGAAGGTTGTTTTCTCTTCTGTTTTTGTGCCTTTTTTTCTAGACGTTTATTGACTTCTGTGAATGTGTAGATTGATGTTTTCTTTTTTGGTTGTTTGTTACTAAATTTAGGAAGTTTCCAAAAATTATCTGTGTCTGTATTCTCCTACTTTTCTGCTACTCACATGACGTGTATGCTAGTGTAGTTAGGATGAGTCATAATTTCCTGGGGCTGTTTTTTTTCCAAGTTTTAATTTTTGTTTCTTAGATTTGTATCATTCCTTTTCATATATCTTTATTTTTTCTTTATCTTCCATCAGTTGAAATATACTACTGAGCTTGTTTAGGAAATTTTTCATTTCATTTACAGTACTTTTGAAAGATATGATCTCCATTTGGATCTGCATGTCTCAATGCAAAGAAACCAGGACATCATACTTTAACATCACAAGTGTTGTTTGCTTCAGTTCAGTTCTGAAATGCCTATCTCAAGTTGGATTTTAATTGATATATTGCCTTTCTCACATTCACTTTTTATAATCTATTTTTTCTCTTTTTCATGGGTCATTCCTTGCTGCTTCTTTGCATGTACTATTATCTTTGGTTTAATGGTAGACATTTTGATATTAAATTGTTCATTGCAGGCACTTTATTTAGCATTAACAGCTTGATTGCAATTTTGTCAATTTGCTTAATGTTCTGGATGAATTATTTTGTTGAGGTATATATCCCTGTCCATATGTACTTGAAAGGATGACCCCCTCAGAGGACATATTCAACATCCTTAAATATTATAGTCATGTTGAGGTGGTGGTATCTTTATCAAAGATTTTTTTATGTCATCTGGTCATATGCAGGTGTCGGGCTCTGCTAATTGTCAGTTGCTTGTTCATTTGGAATCCTCTGTTTAGTTATTTTATACAGCTCAATTCGTAAATTAGACTTCTTTTCCATTAGACAGCAAACAACATCTATGTGCCCTCAGGTTGCCTTTTGGAGATTGTGAAATGCAGAAGTTCTAAGTGCATCCTTTCCACATCCCCTAAACAAGCAATTGTAATCAGGCTGCTCACAGCCTCACCTTCAGGGAATTTCTCTTGACTGGGTGGGAGACGTCTCATGACAGCATATATTTTGCTCCTACTCAGTGTAGGACATGTAGTTGATATAAAGACACAAAATCATTTGATTTGTTACAACAGAAGAAAAGATCTTTGGAATAATAATTTTCCACTTCAGTGTCTCTATATGGTTAATCCCTCAGTATCTCAGTCACTATTTCCAATATTCTAAGATAGTGTGTGGCCTTAAACTAAAATAGTAGCCTTTGTTAGCTTTCTTCCTCTGTTCTGTCCTGCATCTTTCCTTTATCAGAGAGTATTCTCATAGTAAATTTCTCCTGCAGACATACAGGACTCAATTTTTATTTCTAGAGAACTCCATCCAATTAAACTCTTATTAGAAATAGACCCCAAACAGAACTGAAAATATGAAGATGACTCCATATTCACTGGTCAGAAGTCAATGAACATGTCTCCCTGGAGATATTGATAGACTTTATAATAATTAGGCCATGAAGCACATAAGATTACTCAGATTTTTCCCCTTTGTGGGCTAGTATTTCAGAAATTCAAGGACACAGGAAACGTAAGAACGACATAGTTTGGTAAGTACTGTTCAGTGACATTATTGGAAAGAGAAAATAACAGATTCAGTATAATTTCATCAGTGTATCAGAGTGAGAGTTTATTAGTTCATTTTCTGTTTATGTAACAAAATGCCCAAAGTTCAGTACTTTATAAAGATGAGAAGTTCAATTTTCTCCCTATTCTGAAGCTCTAAGAGAATGAGAGAAGCATCTTCTTGGCTCCAACTCTGTGAATGGTGTTGTGGATAGCATCAAAATGAAGACACTGCATACAGGAGAGGTAATGTGGCAAGACAGGAAGTAGAATGAAAACTGAGACAACCTAGATAATGTGACTCTTATGTTTTTCTTATTTTTTCATTATTAAAGGTTTTCATACAGACTGTAGTTCAAGATGGTTTGAAACTCATGGTGTGTCCCAAGATTGTCTAAAACTCATAGCAGTACTCCTGTCCCAGCCCTCTGGATTACCTGATTATAAACATTGAATTCAAATGCAAAGCATTCCACTTAAGAGAACCAGAATCAGTTATCTGAAAGTAGTGACATCATCACCCCGTGGTCTTTATATGGAGATATCTGTGAGGATACAATTGAGAACTTTGAATATCAATATTTTGTGGTGCACAAATTACTTTTCTATTGCTGTGATGAGACATTATGACCAATGCAACATATAGAAGAAAGAGTTTATTTAGGTCTTATGATTTCAGAGTTTGAGTCCATAACTATTATGGTGGGGGAACATATGAGCAGGTAGGCAGGCATGGCACTGAAGCAGTGTCGAAGAGTTTACATCTCAATCCACAAGCATGAGGTCAAAAGAGGGGAGAGAGAGAGAGAGAGAGAGAGAGAGAGAGAGAGAGAGAGAGAGAGAAACACAGACACATACACAGAGATACACAGACACACACAGAGACACACACACACATACAGATACAGGCACACACACACACACACACACACACATATGCCTATTTGGCTATTATCAGTCAAACCACTGTATTTGGTCTGAATCAATGACCCGATCTGTGATGCGCGCCCACCTCACCAGCAAGGAAGACACGCGGCAACACAGTAGGATCCTTCCACAGCAAATGTTTATTCCAAACCAAAATGGAGGAAGAAGACCCCAGGCCCGGAAAAAGCACTGCTTATATACCCTTGGAGCGGTGTGTTCACCTCTGATTGGCTGCTTACTCGTTGCCCGCCAAAACGCCCTGGGATGGGCCATGACTTTGGCGCGCTTTTACCATAGCACATGCGCAGTTTACTTGTTTACTAGGAGGAGCACCGGATGCCAGCGCCATCTTGCAATGGCGGATGCTGCCAGCACAAGCCGCTGCTTCCTACACCGATCTCCTATTGTAAAATATAGTCTCTTCTCCTTTTACCTTACTTGAGGAATATATAGACTGCAAGTAATCTCTTCTCAGGTAATTCTAGGTTGTCTCAAGTTGATAAATAAAGCTAACTATCAATATGGAATAAAGGAGGAGGAGCTGAAGAAATGGCTCAGCAGTTAAGAGCACTGGCTTCCCTTCCAGAGGTCCTGAGTTCAATCCCAGCAACTACATGGTGGCTCACAACCATCTATAGAGGGATCTCATGACCTCTTCAGGTAGGCGGATGTATATGCAGCAGAGCACTCATACATTAAATAAATACAATTTTTAAAAAATGGAATAATTGTATATTTATAAGACAGTATAACAATAGCAGTTCAATAGATTCCTTTCTAGGGAGAATACTAGTATCAGATTGTTAGTGGAATACATATCTATAGGCATCTTGCACATTGCCTTAGGAGACAATGCTTGCCTTCTTCATAAGCTGATTCTACGTCATCTTCTAAAAGCATAACAATAGATTTGACTCTCAACATAAACTTGAAAGCTCAGACTACCAGAAAATTGAAACTATTATACACCAAAGCTGCAGAAAGCCTGGCCAGGCATGCACAAGAGAAAATATGGCTGGGTGTCGGGCAAGTGTGCTCAGAGAGGGAACCATCGGGGGAGTACTTGGAATATAAAGCTGGGCAAGGGAAAGTAGATTTAGAGGTTTTCCTCCATCATGCAGGATTTAACACTTTAGCCAGTGGTCTAGAAATATAAGTCTAATATATGCCATTTGCTGACTCATAAAAGTTCTCAAAAAGCAATAATGTTCATTAAAGTAATAGACCTGCCACAATGTAGCTGGAAAACTATAGAAGGAGGGACTAAATGGCTTAGAAAATAAAAATGCTGTAATTGATATGCCACATTAGACAGAAATCCTACCAGCTGATCCTGTTCCTCAGAGGCCTTCAGGACACTCTGTCAAGCAAGGTAATTTTCAAAAATGTTATTTAGGAGGATATTGCTTGAGATGGCTTGTTAGAAGCCACCATTTCAGAGCTGGCTCTTTAATATCAGGACACACAGGTGGCCACAACATCAAAAGACAGATGAATTATTAGACAGGAAATATACTCACCTGTATTACTAGAATGGTTAAAATATCAGAGAGAACTAACATGATGATCTTTAGAGATGAGTAACAGAACATGATGTTTATGGGTAGGACACACATTTGAATATCACTTATAATACCTAATCAAAAGGGTAAATGAGAAGACTGAAGGCAGTCACTGTAATAAAAAGTCGTGGTCCGCTGGGCAGTGTGGCGCACGCCTTTAATCCCAGCACTTGGGAGGCAGAGGCAGGCGGATTTCTGAGTTCGAGGCCAGCCTGGTCTACAGAGTGAGTTCCAGAACAGCCTGGGCTATAAAGAGAAACCCTGTCTTGAAAAACCAAAAAGTAATAGTAATAATAATAAGAAAGAAAGGAAGGAAGGAAGGAAGGAAGGAAGGAAGGAAGGAAGGAAGAAAGAAAGAAAGTTGTGGTCCTTCTCCCAGGCTCTCCCAGAAATATATACATGCTTATTTGATTGTGCTCAAGTAGACTTCTCAACTCTTAAAACAGCCTAGGATCTCCTAGCTAAGGAATGGTGTCACTCACAGTGATCTGAGTCTTCATATATCAATTGACTTTAGTGATTAATCTTATGCACAAACTAACCCAATGTAAACAACCTCTCATTGAAATTTTATTCACAGGACATTCTAGGATTATTTTCAGGTTGATAATTAAAGCTAACTATTACAAGAGGGATAATCTGGTATTTATTGAGCTGTAACAAAAGCAATATCAATGAATTCCTTAATACAAAAGATACAGACTATTAGTGGCGTACTCATTTAAAGCCATCTCATACTTGTTCAACCGGATCCTCTTCCTTTTCTTCTCTCTTTACCCCCTTCTTCCTTTATTCTCTTACCTCTCAAATAATACCTCTCCAAATGCTCTCTGTGTCTACTACCTGGGTCTCTCTGCCTCTCTCTTTATTTTACATATATGTGCACATGCATATACACTGGACAGGGGGAAACTATAAGGCATTATGCTAGGTTCTGAGAGTACAGAGATAAAATCCAGACCTATTCACTCATTGAAGAGCCCAATATACCCAAAAGATGCCTCACTATACCACAGGGACATTTCCTCAACTATGTTCATAGCAGCTTTATTTGTAATAGCCAGAAACTGAAAACAACCTCTATACCTCTCCACTGAATTGGTTAAGGAAATGTGCTATGTCTACCCAATAAATAGTATTCAGCTTTTAAAAACAAAGACATCGTAAAATTTGCAGGCAAACGGACGGAACTTGAGAATATAGTCCTGAGTGAGGAAACAGACGCAGAATGATACCTATGGTATATATTCACTTATAAGTGGATATTAGCCATACTGTGCAAAATAACCATGCTACAATCCACAGACCCAAAGAAACTAAGTTATAAGGAAGGCCCAAAGGAGGATGGGAGAATCTCATTCAGAAGGGGAAACAGAATGGTCACTGGAATTGAATTTCGGAAAGAGGGATCTGGATGGGAGAGTGAGTAAGAAGGGGTGTGGGGTTGGTGATCAAGAGGAGGGGCAGGAGAAGGCTGGGAGTGAGAATGAAAATCAGTCAGAAGGCATCCTGGGAGAAGCTGGAGCTAGGAGTCTCTGGATGTGGAGATTCTTAGCAGCCAGGGATGTGAAAACTGAAGTGACCACTTTCTATAGCCAAGAGGGACTTCCAGTGGAAGGAGGGAGTCACCAACCTACCCACAAAACCTTCAGCCCCAAATATGTTCTACCTACAAAGTGTGCAGGTATAAAGATGGAACAAGGACTGAGGGAGCAGGCGGCCAATGACTGGTCCTGCTTGAGACTCATCTCGATGGAGAGGGCCAACCCCTCACAAGCTTAGTGATGCTCTGCTGTGCTTGAAGCATAGCTGTCTCCTGAGAGGCTTCATCAGGTATCAATCATCACGAGTAGCTCGGGAGTCTTGTGGAAGGGTTGGCGATAGAATTGAGGAAGAGTGGTGTATGTGGTGGTGGGGAGGTCAAAGACACCACAGGAAGACTTGCAGAGTAAACTAACCAAGACCCACGGGGGCTGAACCATGAACCAAAGAATACTCAGGGGCTGGAACTAGGACCCCTACATATTAGTAGCAGATATGCAGCTTGTTAGTGTGAGTCTACTAACAACTGGACAGGAGGCTGTCTCTAACTCTGTTGCCTGTCATTGGAGCCCCTTCCCCTACCTAATTGAGCCTCAGTGGGAAAAGCTGTGTTTAGTTCTGCTGGGAGTAGATGCCCCAGGGGTGGGGGAGCTTCACCTTCTCCTCAGAGAACTAGGTGATAAATAGGGGGAGGGACTTATAAGGGCAGGACTGCAAGGAGAGGAGGGAGGGAAGCTGCTGTAGAAGCTTGGTCTGGTTCTTCATCCCAGCTCCATGCTCCCAGAAATAAGACACAGACTCAAATATATTTACAAATACCTTGTCCATATTGCTAGGCTTTTCTCTTATTAAATCAAAATTTAAATTATTTTATTTATTCTATCTCTATTCCGCCATGTGTCTGATCATCAGTGCTCAGGTACCATGTATCAGTCTTACTTTCTAATCTACATTTTTCTATAGACCACAGTTTTTTTGTTTTTAAATTGACATGTGGTGCATCTATAAAATACACAGGATATTCTCTCTACAGGCTGCAATTGGGATGTAAAGTGAATAAAAACGAAAATAAAATAAATTTTGGAAAGTAAAGAAAGAAAGCTATCGATCATAGTATTGTTTTTCAGACTAGAAAGGATGCTTAGACTATAGAGGTCTTCATTTTATTGCTTTAAAAAAAATAAAAGCAGAAGTTTTAAGTGAAAACAGAGTTGACCCCAATGATATAGTGGAAGAGGTCACTGAACAGAACATTGTGTTGAGGCTCCCAAAGATTTGTACATAGAGGACTACAGGACCAGTGAGCAGGGGCTTTCAGTTCTGCTGAGAGTCAGGATAGCTTCGGGTATCAGTGATGTTTGACTTCATATTTGATAGGAAATCAAGTGACATCAGGCAGAAAAAGCTGGCTCCTGTGTGTTTCTCTGCTTACTTACAATGAGGGCTTGCTTCCTTCAAGGTCAATCTAGCATGCATTTCTAGTCATGTTGAGCAAACATTTTGTAGAAGATTCAGCTGGTATTAAACCAACCATGAGAGCATTTGGAAAGATATGAACAGAAACTTTCCCCTAAGGAGCCTGAAGGGAAGGCTTCCACCATGTTGTTTTATTGTTCTCTCACTTATGGATGAGCTGCCTTCCTGTTGCCCCGAGAACTCTATATTTTAGCCAGAAAAAAAAAAATGAAAGAAATAAAACCTGGTTAGAGGAGCTGAACATTTGGAAAAACAGCTTTCCCAGTGGCCTCATTTTTTTTTCCCTTTTTCTCCAAATCTCGCTTTGTCCTTGGTTAGTGAAAAACACGAAATTTACAGCCAGCCTAGAGTCTTCTCTGTTCTGCCAGTCTTTCGTTATATAACTGAACATGAGATATATAATCTCTATGATTTGTTTTCTTCCAAGTTTGAGGAAATGAAAAATAAATTCAACATTCAAAGAAACAGGTACATCCCATGTCATTGGTGAATATTAAACGTGGAATAACCATCTTAGATCACTGTACCAGTCCATATAGTATAGTAGGACTTGTTGCCAATGTATGAAGCTGCCTTATGGCACAGTTCTCCTAGACACAAACAAAACCATCAAAACTAAAAAAACAAATCAAAACAAATCAAAACAAGAGAAGAAGAGGAGGAGAAAAAGGAGATGAAGAGAAGAAGGAGGGGAGGAGGAGAAGGGAAAGGAGGGGGAAAAGGAGAAGGCAAAGATGACCAAGGAAAGAAATGGTTCATGATAACCTGCAAGTGCTTTATGCTTGGAGAACTATTGGAAATCAGGAAAGATGCACGGTCAAACTCTGGTAAAAATTTTTATTGAGAGTAGAACTGTTGAAATATAAATGAAAGAAAAGTGTGCCCTTCCCCAGCCTTGAGTAGACCAGAAAATTTGACCTTGCTACAATATGACCTAGGTGGAGTCATCCACTCTGGCTGCATGTGCAAATTCCTACAAGAAGAATAGATGGCCTGCTGAGCTTGACTTGTGACATAATCCTTGACATAATCCAGCTGAAACAAATGATGGATTAGGTGGGCTTTTCCCTATGTATACAAGAGCTGAATATTAAACTTTGAGCCGTAATCAGAGAACTTTGTCTTCACTCCATGTTTCTTTTGCCCCTCTGTCTCTTTTTCATTTTCAGCCCTCCTTCCAAGTGAACCCAGTTTGTCTGTGGCCACTGGGCAGCTACAGAAAAGTATAGAGTAAAGATGATAATTTGTTGATTGATCTATGAATAAGACTGCAGACACAAAAGATGAGGACCTCTTTCTGGGAGAACTGGGTAGCCATCAGAGACACAGCATGCTGGACCCAGAGTCAAAGCAGGAATCTGACCAATCCTGGTGGTCATTGACACTCTTCTTGCGCTGAGTTCTATTTATAAGTGGGAAGCTTGAGGCCCATGCTACGTTAAAAGAGACTGCTACGCTTCGCACATGTCACCAGAATCATTGTATTGGAAGTTCCAATTATGTAAACTTCATTCTGAATATTGATGGAATATCCACAGGCCTTTCAGATGTCTGATGATCAGTTTTAATTGCCAGGTTGCACAGTTTAGAATCACCTGGCAAGACTGTCTCAATCCTAGGTCAGGTTGGCTATGAGCATGCGTGTGAGGGATTTTTCTTAATTATGTTTATTGAAATGGGAAGACTTACCTTGAATGTGAGTTGGATTACTTCTTAATCTGACCCCTGAGCAGGGTAAGAATATAGAAAATGAGCTGAGCAATTAAGCATGCATGCTCTCAGCCTCTTCCTGCTCTGGACTGTAGATGTGATGTTGCGATGCTACCCCAATTTCCTGCCTTGAGGGACCTTCACCTGGAATTTTGAACTAAAGGAAAACCTTGTTCCCCAAAATAGCCTTTTGTCAGGATATATTTTCACAGTAATAGAAAGGAAGTTAGACCAGGAGGCGAATAAGAAGAGATGATGACTTTAGGGTTGGGTACCATGAGGCCTCTATGGTTTTATAAAGGTGAGACCCAAGTGAGCAGGTTTGGTCTATGTCACTGTGATGCATTCTGTCACAGCACAATGTAGGAAGGAGGTCCTTTCAGATGCCGACTCGACATTTTAACCATATTCTTTGTGACTCATTAGCTCCGAAATAGAGCTAAATAAAGCCTCACTTAACAATTTACCCAGTCTTATGTGTTTCTTATAAAACATAAAAACATTGTTAGTAGTGATTAGATAGCCTGTCAAGAGGGCCATGGAAAACTGTAAGGTACTAGGATAGACATTGCTGAGTCATACAGTCAGTCATTAAAATGAACTCCTGGATAGAGGTCATTGTATTAGAAGTGTAGGACATAGTCACAATTGGAAAAGGGTGTCTGAGGGTTTGTGAGACAGCAAGAGTCCATGCAAACAAAATCCAGGGAGAATAAACCTGGACGGCTTACAGGGGGACTGGAGAATAGGAGTGCATGAAACTGCACAAATATGACAAAACTGCATAAGAGAGAACTTAGCGTGTCATGATTGTGCATTGTTAGCATTATTTCTAGTACTCACAATGACTTTGTTAAGAAAAAATAATGGTCTTCACTTTACAGATGAGGAACGAGGGCCTGGAGGTTAAGAAACACCTAAACTTGACTTAAATTTAATTCAAGTCTGGCCAACACCAAAGCACACATTGGTGCCTCCTAACCATTACGACTGCGACATGCTGACATACACATGCACATACAGGCATGGCCACATGTTGACTACCAAACCACTACATTCTGTGTTTGAAGGGATGCACTTTCTTCTCTGAGGTAGCACCTACTCTTTGGGCGTGCTTTTGCAATTTTACATTATCAAATTTTTAAATTGATAAAAATTGCAACCTGTACCTGTGTGTGAGAGGGTATCTCAGGATTCATGACCACTGGGACATGGAAACCTTCACTGAAGGATTTTGATTGCCATCCCATTGTGTTATTTGCAGCCAGCCATGCTCTCTTCTTCATATTAGCCCAGATTATCCTCCAATTTCCAAGGACTCTCACAGTGTACACAAGCATTGTGAATATTACGTCCATGCTAACATGTGGTGCACAGATGGACATAGCACATAATGGTGGCGAGACGAGAGGCCTGACACCAGACCGCTAAACTAGAGTATGCCCAGAGCAAACCTGCTGTTTCTTTGGATGATGCCAATTACAGTGACCAGAGGTGATATGAAAACACTTTGGCTGGAGGTAATTGCTGACATTAATATACTTCGCTCACGTTTATAAATTAGTTAACTGTAATAAATTATTGTTAGTGCCCATCTTCTAAAAAGCCAGAATCTCCAAGGGTGCGTTGCCATCTCTGAGAGCCCTGTCTTCCAAAAGGTGTGTCACCACCTCCACCTAGTGGTCACTGTTAGTAATGCACACAGGCTATCTCCTAGACTGAGCTGTCTGGAAACTGTTAGGAAGAAAGGGGAAGGAATTAGAGTAAATGTGCATCTCCAATGCTAGGAGAGCAAAAGGATAAAAAGATGTGAGAACATTGGGGACACAAATTTTTGAAAATTATGAAGGATAAATTTCTAAAGAAATTTGAATTTCAAAAATCTGCTTCAGAAACATCCAAGAATATAAGTATCATTTTTTTCTCCTGTTTACATATAACTAATTAATTAATTAACTGGTGTGGGGGTGTGTAGCTTGCCATGGCACACATATGGAGGCCAGAACAATTCTCAGGAGTTGTTTTTCTCCTACCATGTGAGTTCCAGATCAAACTCAGGTCTTCAGCCTTGGTGAGCACCTTCAGCCACGAAGCCATCTTTGTAGCCACATATGTCACTTTTTGAGAATAGTAACAGTTATTTATATGAGCCACAAGACGTGAATAATTTTAAAATGAATGCTGTATTGAGCTGCGGTCTATAGAACAGTAACTGAAGGTGTCTCATTGGTTCTTGTGGTAACATTACCATTCTCTGTGCAGCAAAAAGCTTTCAGGTGTATCTTCTGGTCTTCATCACAACCATCTAATTTAACCACCACCAATGGTCCAAAGCTATGGGTTCCACAAATGTGAATACAACCAGGCACTGATGCAGATCCCCCGTCTCCACAGCTATATCTGATCTGAATATATGATGACTTCCTCTTGTCACTGTTCCTTAAGAACCATAGTATAACAGCAAGCGGGAAGTGTGGAGCATTTCCCTCATAATACATGTTAACTAGAGATGATTAAAGTAACATGGAAATAAAAATGTACATAGGAAGACATACATATTGCCATATGCAAATACTACATCGTTTTATATCAGAGATTTGTGTATTCATGGCTCGCATCTGTGAGGGACCTGGAACCAATCTGCCAGAGCTTACTTATGTTCTGTCACATGTCAAGAATAAGGAAAATAGGATAGACTCAGGTAAAATCCCACACTTAATCCCATTTATGAAGTAGAGAGCCAAAAGGGGTTCAAACTCAGGTAGACAACTTATGATAGTTCACTGTTTACATGAGATTGATTTTCTTTTATTCACATGTACTTAACTATTTGTTTTAAGGATTATTTCATGTGTTTTGTTGAATTATTAATAACTTTAAATGGTTTCCAAAGAGTGTAAAAGTAGATGGAAAGAAGTTACTCTCCTGTCTCCTAACCCCAATGGATCCTCTTTCCTTGAGACTGTATCAATCTTTCGTGAGCTGCATGTTTTTCTATAATATCTCATCATGAGTATGCTCAAGAGATGTCAGCACTGCAGCCAACCATTGGATTGAGCTGGGGGTCCCTGATGGAGGAGTTGGAGAAGGGACTGAAGGAGCTGAAGGAGTTTGCAGCCTCATGGAGATAGCAACAGTGTCAACCAGCCAGATCCCTTGGAGTTCCCGAGGACTGGACTACCAACCAAAGAGTACACATGGAAGGACCCATGGCTCTGGCCACATATGTGGCAGAAGATGGCCTTGTTAGATGTCAGTGGGAGGAGTGGCCCTTGAGCCTGAGGTTGTTTGATGCCCCAGTGTAGGAAAATACCAGGGTGGGAAGATGGGAGTGGGTAGGTGGGTGGGTGGGGGAACACCCTCATAGAGGCAGGGGGAGGAGGGATAGGATGGGGGTTTCCAAAGGGGAGAGCAGGAAAGGGGAAAACAATTGAAATGTAATTAAAGAAAATATCCAATAAAAATTAAAAAAAAGAGAGAGAGAGATGTCAGTACAATGTCTCACACTTGCAATTTCAACACTTGGGAGGCTGAGGCAGGAAGGTGATGACTTTCAGGCACTTGGGAATGCATCTGGAGGCTCTGGCTATCAAACAAATACATTAACAAAAATGATTGCATCTCCAATGTTTTAAGAATTATAATTTTTATTTATGAGAAAGTTACAGTGTGGGTGAATTAAATTAAGTGTCAAAATCAAAGCTATCATGCTTGCCCAGACAAAATTTTAAATTCAATCAGAATGGCTTTTAAAATAGGCCATGTTAACTCACCATTCAGTTACTTGAACAGTCTGGAATCGCCACTAATCTAAGGCTTTAAAATGACTATTTAAATTTTTCCCCCAGGTCATTATATTCTCGAAACGTCATTGCAAAGCTTCAAAAGCATTCAGAGCCCATCTCTCTTCACTTTCTTTTATTAAAGATGCCTTTCTTATTCCCTGATCCTTCCTTGCTTATTAGATTGACTTGTAACAAATCAACTAAATTCAGTTAGGGGCACAACACCCAAAGGACCTCCTCATCCCAATTCTCCAGTCCAGAGTTCATTTCCAGTGATACCATAGGCAAGGTAGACAGCCATATCTTCAAAAAAAATACAGTTCAGTTTTAAAACCATGCCTAACTCTTTTCCGCATCGTGTTTTGTGAGTAGC
Source organism: Grammomys surdaster (assembly GCF_004785775.1). Lineage (NCBI taxonomy): Eukaryota > Metazoa > Chordata > Mammalia > Rodentia > Muridae > Grammomys > Grammomys surdaster. Next base: position 655,304 of record NW_021604710.1, on the reverse strand, counting down.
AGTCCAGTTTTCACATGAACTGAATGTGAATCAGCTCAATTTTAAGTGCGTTTTGCAAGAGGTCCCATTTTTAGCCAAGTCACAGCTGAGCTTTCCTGTCAGCTAATTAGTACTTGTTCTTAAATTGGGCAGCTCCAATTCAAGCTAGATAAGATGCAATTTATTTCCTCTCTTAAAACCATCTAAGCTGTAAAATTTATGTTACTCTGTCATTCCCTTTGTCTACCAGAGGGTTAGTTTAGTTTCTCAACAAGTCAATAGAACTCCTTAGTTGCCAAGTAACCACTAGGTTTAGTTGTAGTTAACTAGCTTTTAAAAAATTAAGAGAGTTAACTGTAACTCTTGAATTTCCAGAATATTGACCAATCCAGAATAAAAGGTGTGGTCTAGAAGAACAAGAACAAGCACATGAAATCCCTCTTGTAATACCAAGATAAGGGATTCTCTACTTCCTGATTTAAAAAGACTTCTTTCCCAATTCATTTAATACAGGGATCTGTGGGGCTATACAATTCTGATGCTCACCTAATTGGAGAAACCCCAAGCACTGGAAAATACTTGTCTCTAAAGATTCCATGACAGACTCAGCAGTTAAGAGGACTTGTTCTTTTCGAAGAAGACCCAGGTTTCATTTCTAGCACCCACCTCATGCTTTTCAACTATGTAACACCAGCTCCATGGAATCTGATACCCTTTTCTGGCCTCTTTAGGTACCATGCACACATGTGATGCAGACATGCCTACATAATAGAATTACAAAATGAAAAGGGTTTTTTTCTTCAACCACAAGGTGAACAAGAGTAGCATGTTCTATTATCCCTCATTATTATATTGGGATCCTCCATCTGTATCCTGAATCTTATGACATCGTGTCAAAAAAAGGAGATGTTGGGGAAAGAGCGGTTGTTTGTTTGTTTGGTTTGGGTTTTTTGTTTGTTTGTTAACTTACCTGGAATTTATTGTCTTTTTCTTAGCTGATAACTCCTTCGTGGGACAAAGGCATCATCCCTATATTCAAATGATATTCTCACAACACAAGTTCATAGAAATGCATCTACATTTTGCATTGCTTGTGATTACTGTCAACTCCTTCTCTAGCTGTTCAGATGAAAGCTTTGAAACACTGGAGGCTCCTTATCTCAGTAGGGTAGCATGCTGTGTGTGTGTGTGTGTGTGTGTGTATGTGTGTGTGTGTGTGTGTGTGTGTGTCAGGGGACAACCAATCATCTGCCTTCCTAGTGCTGGGATTAAAGCATATACTACCACATCCAACTTTTTACGTGAGTTTCAGGAATCACAGTCTGGTCTTCATGCTTCAGGCAAGCATTTTGCTGACTGATCTTCCTAGTCCCAGTAAATAGTAGGGTGACCCATTTTCATGAAGACTCTTCAGGATGAGTCATCATAGAATTTGCATAATCCCTATTTCTGTATCAGCACAAAGAAAACTTTCTATCACCCTCCCTGAGAGAAGACAAGAGCCTTCTCATTTTTCAAACCAAGGACGGTTATTTCCTGGAACTTTCTTCATGTTGTTCTTCTGGGGCCACCAGGGTGGACTTGTAGAGTATGAGAGATTAGAGAGATGATCTCTATTGGATAGCCACACATATGAGCCTTGTGGAGATGCATCTTCATGTCAACTCTTGTGAATTTCCTCTCTCCAGTTAACATACTTCTCAGCTCTTTGGCCTGCAAGTGTGGAGAATTGAAGGTCAATAGATGTCATGTTATCTTGCTGTATTGTCTCTGGAACTTTTCCTTCAGCATTTATTAACACAAACATCTGTTTCCTGAGCTTTGACCTTAGTGGTGTTCTATCAATGAAAAATGTTTATTTTAATATGTCCCTGTTGTGACCGCAAAATGAGTAATGTATCAGTGGCAGAAACCAGGCCAGGAGCAAGCTCAGAAGCCTTTGATGCCTTTAGATTGAAAGCTTAATGTGAAGTTCAAAGTTCAGAGAGAGCCAATGGTCCCATTAGGAGAACAAGGAAAAAGGTGTGACCCAGCAACAAGACCTGTGGCCTGCAAATAGAACACTAGGGGATTTATAAGGGATTGCTACCAGAGAGATGGAGCCCTCTTTGTCAATAGTCATTTGTATCCTGTAAATTTACTCAAGGCAGGTCCAGTCTGAGTCAAGATAAGTTCTCCAAGAAGCAGACACTAAGTAAACTCAAGAGTCTGGGAGATTCTCTAGGGAAATGTGACAAGAGAAGTGGAAGGAAGCCTAGAGTGGAGAAGGGAGGGAGGGAGGGAGATGCCTCAGATCCTAATGCAAGTGTGTGAGTGTTGAGAAGGAGAAGATGGAATGGTCCAGGGAACACTATGAGGCTCGAGAAGACCTAACAAAATTCGTCAAAAGCCACTGAGCTTTTCTTGAGTCTGTTTCACCCTTTTCAGCTGTCTCTGCCACCCACAATGACCAGCTGGGAACAGCTCATGGGAAGCAAGGCTCAGAGGAAAGAGGTGAAGGAGTTCACAGCACTGCTAGTCATTCCGATTCCTTATCGGTAGAGGTTGTATCGGATATGACAGGTGCATTTGCATGGTCACTCCACAGTCTAAACAGTGAGTGAGCAAGTGAGCACTCCCTTTTATCTTTGCAGAGCTGTGGCCTTACCATCCAATCTTATCTTCCCTTCTCCACCAAGTTTCCTGAATTCGAAGTGTAGCTACTGGCCTTCATTTGATACTCTCTGCTCATTTTCTCAATCACCAAGATGGTTTCTTTTATTCCCCCTCTCCCCTGATCACACTGCTCAAGCATAGAAGGAGGTTACGTCCCAGTGTAAGTATTCTATTTCCAAGAAGTATGTATGTGTGGAATGTAGACATAAATTCAACTGGCGACCATAGCTGCAGATACAGAACCAAATGGTGAACACAAAATTCAAGAGATGGACGGAAAAGAAAGCTTCATTTGTTTTTATAAAGAGGAATAAAAGAGGTAAAATTCAATGTCAACTTTAAAGATAATGTCTACAGTATTGAAAGTTTGGGTTTTGTGTGTGTGTTTGTTTTCTGCACTATTTGTTTACTAGCAAATTTGTTTTCTGACATTTTCATTTATAGTACATTTTGATTACTCTCACATCCCACTATGTAATCTCCTCCCACTAGGACACCTCTCCTACCTTCCTACATGTCCCCTTCGAATACTCATGTTCCCTTGCTTTGTCTGTGTTTCACTGAGTTAATCAGGGTCATCTGTGTAATAGTGGGTTTAAAATCACCCCTTGAAACCTGCTGGGCTCATATCTGATACACATTGAAAACAATGTCTGTGCCCCAGAATATATCAGTAAGCAAGAATTTCATCAGGGAGATGTTTAAAATATGCAATCCAGGAAGACTCTGGGATTCTTGGCATTATGTAAATTTAAAAAGATAAAACAGAAAACTGCCAGCTGTTAGCTGGCTTCAGATCTGTCCCCAAGAGGTCAACAAAGGCTTTGAATTCAGTCTTTGCTCTCTCAGCGACAGGCAGTTAGTTAGGCAGAGCCTTCAGCCTCTTGTCTTAGAGTTCATGCAAGGCTTTGATTACCCACACTACATCATGTTTCACAGATTTTCTCCCCAGAGCTCTGCAATTGTCTCTGCTCCCAGAGAGAGGACAAATCAGTCTATAATAAATCATCTCAGGTTATGTGTCTCCTAAAATGACAGAGCTTCAGCATAAATTTATACACTTTTCCCTTAAGGGAATTACTTAAAATTATGACATGTTATATGTGAGAGAAAATGTAAGTGTGAGACACTGGGAAGCAGAAATTAGTACTATTCTTGCCTTCAAATAATATGTATAACTGGAAAATTTGAGAGAAATAGAAAGGAAGGAAAGAAGGGAGGAAGGAAGAGGGAAGGAAAGGAAGGAAGGAAGGAAGGAAGGAAGGAAGGAAGGAAGGAAGGAAGGAAGGAAGGAAAGAAGGAAGATCCTGGTAAAATAAGTTAGTGAAATACCCAAACACAAAATTTATATTCAGAATTAAAAGCTTTTAAATAAACAAACAAATACAGTTATAACACCTAACAGAAGAAAATCAACTTATTTACAAAAGCAAAATCCAAGAATTTAATACTAGGAATAGACTTAGCAAGGAAAAGCTCTTATAAGAAAGCATCATTGTGCCCTTTAGGAGATCAGAAGAATGAACCAATGAAAAAGTGAACATTGCACATCGGGAATTCTCTAAACCTACCCACAAAAGTCATACGATCAATTAAAAATATCAATAGGGGGTTTTCTCACACATGAACTGATTGAATTGTAATTTAGAAAATAAACAAAAAATAGCCTCTTTTTTTTTTCTTGAAAAAAAAAATCAGTCAAGGGCTGGGTTGTGGCCTAGTGAGGGAGTGCATGAGTGTCATTTGCAAATCCCTGGCATCTACTTTCAGGATTACAAAGCAAAAGAAAACAAAACCCCCAAACACAAAGAGACAAATAAAAATAAATCTGACCTAACACAATGCTACAATGTTAGCAGTCTTAATATAAAGAAGCCCAAGTATACAAGCAAAGCTATCATCTAGTTCTATCAAAAGCATTTATTATTATCAGGAGGGAAAATGAATTATGCAATAAATGGTCAAAGGAGGTAATCATCTAGAAGAAATATCTTAAATCCACTTCTTCATATATACCACCAGAATGGATCCGAAATGTGTGAAGCTTTTAAATGTAAAAATATCATAAATTTAACATAAGCTTTAGAAGATCCTACTCCCGCGACTCTGTGGTGGCATGCTGGTGACAGGCTGAGCTCAGCTACATCGAATTCTCCCAGATTGCTGCAGATGCAGAGAGAGAGGCACAGAAGACAGAACTCAGAGTAAATCCTGAGATTTCTGGCATCAGTATAAAAACTGTGCAAGGAAAGAAAAAGAAAAAAGAAATAATCGACCCTGACTCCAGCCTGAAGTCACATTTGCAAGGTGAAGATATGTAGGTCCCTGCTATGGCAAGTCAAATCACTCTCTCTTTACAGGAAAAACAGTAGCAGGCTTCTTCATAAATCAGCAATGCCTGAGATAAAAATATGACTCCCTCTTTAAAACAAGAAAAATAATTCATGCGGGAATGTTTAATCTATTTCAAATGATAAAGTAAAGCACAAAAGCAAAACTTGAGAAACTTAACCTTACTAAGAATGTTTCCTATTATTATGGTTCATACCACCTCCGATAAAACAATATACAAAAAAGCTGGACAACATATTTACAACCTAAAACATAAACAATTGGTGGGCCTGTTGTATAAAGAAGTTTGATAGCACAATAAGAAAAAATATAAACAATCAAATGAAGACAACGGTCAAAAGGTAAAAAGATATGAGAACCTTGTTTTCATTACTGGTACAGGGGGGTAGGCCTCCACTTTCTCAGAGGAGAAAGGGAGCAGGATGACAAAAGGGATTGTGGAAGGGAGGGACCAGGAGAATGCTCTAAAGTGAATGAATAAATAAACAAATAAATAAATAAACAAATAAATAAATAGGGGCTGGAAAGATACCTCAGCAGTTAAATGCACTGGCTGCTCTTCTAGAGGTCCTGAGTTCAATTCCCAGCAACTACAAGGTGGCTCATAACCATCTATAATGGTATCTTCTGTTATGTCTGAAAACACTAACAATGCACTCATAATACATAAAATAGGGAAATAAATCTTTTTTAAAAAATAAAATCAAAAATAATAAATAAATAAAATTAAAAGATTATATAATAAAAAACCAAAACATTAAAGTTATTAAAGTTATACTGAGATGCCTGTTTCACTTCTTACATTGCCAATGCCAAAGAGTTCTATAAAACACTAGGAGAGACAGTGTAAATTGCAATAGCCTGAGGGCACAGTTATTTCACTGTAATTATCAAAGTTGTAAATATTTATCCTTTGGTATAATAATCCTTCTAAGAACTGTAACTCAGACACTTGGAAGCTGGAATGCAATTTATGTATTTGATTACTAAATACAACATCATTGACCATAGAAGCAACAGACCAAAAATGAATAATTAACAGTAAGGTATAGTCACATCAACAAGCATACATTCATATAGAGGAGTGCTATAGAACCACTAAAATGTGACAACTGCATTGGTGTGGTGGTGTATGTGCGTGACCCTAGCACATGGGGATCTGAGGCTGAAGAACTGGAGGTTAGAGGCCAGCCTGGGCTATGTAGGACACATTTGCACTATACTGCCATTTGTTCAAAAAAGAAAAACACTACATGAAGGTGATTGTGTATTCTTAAATATATCTTTAAAAATACATGAAATTGATAAAAATAGGTAATATTGGAAAAGGAAGGTCACATAGTACTGGAAAATTAGAAAAGAGTGATTTATAAGTGTTTTTAATTATATGCTGTTATGTTTGGCTTCTTTAAAATTTATGCTTTGTAATGTTTTTCCTATATATTTGGGCAGTTTAAATCATTTGTGCTGAAGATATTATGTAATTTTCAGTGTTGTGATGTCATAATTAACATGTAGATATATAGACTATGTATATATATGTATTTGTTATGCATCAATCATATGTACATACACTATATTCATAAATAACATAAAACTATAATATCTTTCAAGAACATAAAAGCAAATCTTAAAAATCACACAGTAAACCTACAAAAAGAGAAAAAAAATCACATGGTCTGTTAACTTCCTGATGTTCAGAGACTTCATTCATATGATATATGCTGGACTTCCTTTAATGATTAAAGTTTAACCTCTTTGCCTATGTTGAAAGTAATTATAATTAATTTTGATGAAATAATATGCTCATAGATGTTGACAAGAAGGGCAGGGTCTTCTGTGACAGTAAGTACTATAATAGTTCACGACTGAGAGGCAGATTGTGAGAAAAGAACCTCTGCAAAGCTCTCCCCAGATCTGTAGACATTTTGTTCCTTCTGTTAGTCATCTTGTTATGAAGGAGACAGCCTCATGTTACTCTGAGGACATACAGGAACGTTCAGCAGCATGTTAACCCTGAAAAGAAAGGAAAGGGGTAGAAGAGAACAGGAAAGGGAAGGGAAAGGGGAAGAAAAGATTGCACAAAATCTAAACCTAGGCATTCCAGTAAAAACAGTGATACAATTGAAATTGTTGGTGATTTAAAGATTAGATTTATTTTTTTTAAGTCTGGAGCTGTTTATTTGTTATTGTCATGTTAACAAAAGTTAATGTGGCAAAATTTGGAGACTATGCACATATAAGCATGCTAAAACTGCTTCGATATTCTAAAGATGAGATACTTGTGGTAAGGCCCATGCTTGGAGAGGCTGGTCCCTTATCATGATGATAACTATAGAAATAAAAAGAAATAGCAGCAACCTTATCAAGAATAAGCATGCTTTTCATTGATCTAGGAGAGAAATAGAGAAAGAGTTAAAATAGAATATTCAAGGAATCTATCCAGTGTAAATGAGTCACTGTCTCTCAGTGTACAATGCATGTGAAGTCCCACTTCTGGTGAACAGTTGATCGATTGTGACATCAGAAACACATGTTATTCCTCTTCTGAAAACCTAACTCAAAATGCCAGAATTTCCCTCTCGAACAGAATTGAATACTAGCAGAAAGATTTAACAAATGAAAACATCAATATTAAAAACTGGCAGCAGCTATATCAAAACAAACAAACAAAACCCTCAGCAAGAAAAGCATTTTGGCACAAGAAAACAATTTCATAATATAGACAAGCTCAGAAACAACTTATAACTTTGCAATCGAATAGTTCTAGACATCACAATCAAAATGTAAAGGAGGAATAATAATGTGTTATCAAAGACATGAGAGTAGTTACCACAGTCATTAATCCTAGACAGGTTAGAATCAAAGAGATTGCAACCTAATTATTAACCACAGTAATGTAATTAAGGATACTGCTGGTGTACTCTTTGACCCAGCTATCCATTTCTAGGAATTGTTTCTCCAGATACAGTCACATAAGAACACAGAGGTACATATACAAAGATATGTCTATACTTGTTGGAAACACATAAACCCTTTGTTTTGAAATAATGAAACTAGAAACAACTTATGTGTACAGTGAGAAAAGATTAATGAAGCAATTTCCATTTATATTCACCCAGTGAAATATTACATAATTATCAAGTATGATGGGGAAATACTATGTATACACTCAAATAGAAAATTGACTTCAACAAAGAAAAGATAAAGTTGTAGAACACCATACAAAGAGTTTCATGAATTGTGTGTGTGTGTGTGTGTGTGTGTGTGTGTGTTTGAATATGGCTATAAAGAATTAGAAAGCTATGGGACAAGCACTTGACTGAGGATTTGGAGAGATAGACATTAGACCATACCCTTTTGTGTTACTTGATACTGTACAAAACAATAACATTTGCTCTTTAAATACATGTATTTATTTTATAATTGGGAAATAATGTTATTTGCTTTAACTCTCAGTGGCTCCTCTTCCACTTGGGTGTTACTTGTGCCTGTACACAGCCCCACTTTTTTTTTTAATACCTTTGTTTCTTCTCCCATGGTTCCCTTTCTACTTGTATGACCTGTACTCACACTCATATCCAGATATATACATATGTATAAATATTTAAACCTAAGGTCCACATATGAGACAATATTGGACACTAACCATTCTGAATTTAGGTAACTACATTTAATATAATAATTTCCAGGTCCATACATTTTCCTGAAACTTCAATTTTCCTTGTAGTGACTAGGAAGGAGAAGGGAAGAGGAACAACAAAAACGAATTACATTTGAAAACACCGTGATGAAATGTACTACTTTGGGTGCTAGTTAAAGGATAAATATTATGCAACAGGAGAAGTTTGCACAAAGTTTTTAAATATAATAAAATGTAATTAAGGTACAAAAAAGAATAGTATTAATCATGAGAAGTTCATCAGTAGGGCAAACCAAAAAATTCAAAACTGAGCTATAATTGTTTTAAAATTAAGCATTAAAAATGACAGAATTGGAGAATTTTATATAATAACGTGTCTCAAAGTTAAAAGGAATTCTTGTATAAGTGGTATCAATTGAATACAGATTATTATAATGACTAGGGATTGTTCTGGCCAAGCTTTTTGCCTTGTGAAGTATTTTCTTCTCTTGGAAAATACATCTTTCCCTCTGTAAACACTCAACTATCTTTCAAAGCCTATACTCCTACCAGACCAGACAACAGGCTTAATGGCCACTAACTGGGGCCAATCAGTTGAGCATCTTTCTGTTCCCAATAAAAATGATGATGTGAGACTTCAAAGCAACATCAGTCATAGCTCTTTGTCAGCATTTTTAAAAACTGGACTGAGAGGGTCATTTTTTAATGGTAGGTCTCACAGGTACGCCCTGAGGAGCTTCCACACATACATAAAGGAAGCGAGATGGCTCAAGCCAGAGCCAGTATTAGAAGCTGGAACGTGAACAGCCCTTCTCTATCACTGCTCCAATTTTCTCTCCATGATTATATGAGAAAATAAGTCTCTTTTTCACTCCAGTCGGGCTGCCCAAGTATCTGTCACAACCAGAAACTTGCTCACTAATAGAGAAAACAAGAAGCATACTAGCACATCTGCTTTTCTCTACCTTCTTTTCAATGGCAAAGTAATAGTGTATGAATCTAACTACAACATGACAGCTTAATCTGAACTCAAAGATTACAGATTAGGATGACTACAACTTTTAAAACCTGAATCATAAAATTATGAAATGGTAAATTGAATGTAATAAATCCTGGTATCAAATGTTCTTTTTTTAAAATTTCTTTTATTTATTTACATTGCAGATGACGTCCCCTTTCCCCATTTCCCCTCCCTAGAAACCCTCTATCCCATCCCCCTCCTCCTTTTTGCTTTTATAGCATTTTAATTACCTGCAAGTATTAAGGTCAGTTCTAGGTTGAGGAACTAGCAATGCAATAGATACAAATAGTCAAGGAACAAGCAAGACAATAAACAAATATTCAAAGAACAAGCAAGGCAATAAACAAAATTCCATGAACATTCCCATGATCACTGTTTCTAAGGGCTTATCAGGATGACCAAATATCTGAGCCTACTTCTCTGTCCTAGCCCAAAGTCATTTTCATGTTTAAAGTTTGCTTCCTTGTTCTAGCCTAAGATTTAGATTCCTGCCTGAAATTATTCCTTTGTTCTAGCCTAATGTCAGATTCCTGCCAAGCAGCCCATTTCCTTGTCCTTGGCCCATGTCAGATTCTTGACAAGCAACCCCAAAAGCTCTCTGCCTCTCCCCCTTTTAGTCTCCTAATTATGATGACTGCCCCTGTAAATTGTAGAACTAACATGAATCCAACAGTATTTGGCTTGACGCTGAAGATGGATCCTTAAGAAAAGCCTTATTGGGAATGGTTAACATAGACCTATAGCCCAAGCACTCAGGTGACTAAGGCAGTGAGTTTTAGGACAGCTGGAGATATGTGATGAGATATTGTTTCCAAAGCCTGCACAGAGAAAGCAAACAAATCCTATCCTCCTATTCCTCTAAGCACCCCCTTTCTGGTTGGATGAATATTCATTTGAAAAGAGGGGGTTCTGTTTTCGCAACTTCCTAGGCTAACCTCCTGACTTCATATCACATTTTAAAATAATCCTTAATGATAATTTATTAGTAGCTTTACAATGGTAAGGAAATCATCTTGAAAACATGATGTTGAGAACTCTGGCAGGAACTGGATTGATATCATAATCAACATAATGATGAATTCAGTACCATATAAGAGACTAGCAAAGAAAATGACAGGTGGTGGCTACATCCACAAAAACTTCAATACTAAAAGTGTAAAATGTGTAATGTGAAGCTCCACAGCTTCAGTTCTGAATGCCTATTTAAACTATGTAAAAATTCACAGAGTTGTATAGATTTAGGGTCTGGTTAATTTGGGTATATGATGTTTTTATTTATTTGCAAATATATTTTATAATAAAAAACCAATATTGAAAAAAGGGAAAGAAATAAAGGAGAGACATATACAGACAAAGAATAATTAGTATAAAATATCAGAAAAGAAAAAATGGAAAGTTTACATTTCCCATTTAATTATAAATATAAATGAAAATATGTCCATGATTTACATTGTTGAATTTAATTAAATAACATTGTCTTTAAGCATTTTAAGAGAACATGTAATGCAATCTATGTATGAAAAGGCATGCAAGCCAGTGAAACAGAGTATCTGCGAATGGAAATTAGCCAGAGTATAATTTACCTTTAAATATTATTTCTTTTAAAAAATTTGCCAAAAGTCAACCACTGGGCCTAGTAGACTGTCCTTAAAGTCAGATACTCAGGAGGATGAGTTCATATGTTCAAGACTTGCCGGGTTACACAGTGATTTCTAATTAAGCCTAGGTGATTGAGAAAGACCATGTCTCAATAGTAAAAATAAAAAAAATAAAAATTTAAAAACTACCACTGCAGAGCAATAGTGATAAAAAAAAAAAACCGGCATGGTATTGATACAGAGACAGGCAAGAAGATCAATGGAATAGAATTGAAGATCCAGGAATGAACCCACACCCTGTGGTCACTTGATCTTTGACAAAGGAGCTAAAACTCTCCAGTGGAAAAAGGACAGCATTTTCAACAAATGGTGCTGGTTCAACTGGAGGTCAGCATATAGAAGAATGCAAATCAATCCAGTCTTCTCTCCTTGTACAAAGCTGAAGTCCAAGTGGATAAAGGACCTTCACATGATACATTGAAACAAAATAGAAGAGAAAGTAGGAAAGACCCTCAAATACCTAGGCATGGGGAAAAGTTCCTGAACAGAACACCAAAGACTTATGCTCTAAGTGCAAGAATTGACAAATGGGAGCTCATAAAATTGCAAAGTTTCTGTAAGGCAAAGGACACTGTCAATAGGACAAAATGGCAACCAACAGATTGGGAAAAGATCTTTACCAATCCAACATCCGATAGAGGGCTAATATCCAATATATACAAAGAACTCAAGAAATTAGACTCCAGACAACCAAATAACCCTATTAAAAAATGAGGTACAGAGCTAAAAATAGAATTCTCAGCTGAGGAAACTCGAATGGTTGAGAAGCACCTAAAGAAATGTTCAACATCCTTAGTCATCAGGAAAATGCAAATCAAAACAACCTTAAGATTCTACCTCACAGCAATCAGAATGGCTAAGATCAACAACTCAGGTGATATTAGATGCTAGTGAGGATGTGGAGAAGGAGAAACACTCCTCCATTGTTGGTGGTATTGCAAGATGGTGCAACCACTCAGGAAATCAGTCTGGCATTTCCTCAGAAAATTGGACATGGCATTACCTGAGGACCCAGCTATACCACTCCTGGGCATATACCCAGAAGATGCTCCAACATATAACAAGGACATATGCTCCACTACGTTCATAGCACCTTTATTTATAATAGCCAGAAGCTGAAAAAACCCAGATGTCCTTCAACAGAGGAATGGATACAAAAACTGTGGTACATTTACACAATGGAGTATTACTCAGCTATTAAAAACAATGAATTTGAGAAATTCTTAGGTAAATGGATGGAACTAGAAAATATCATTCTGAGTGAGGTAACCCAATCACAAAAGAACACACATGGTATTTACTCACTGATAATTGGATATTATCCCAGAAGCTTGAAATACCCAAGAGTCAACTCACAGACAACATGAAGCTCAGGAAGAAGGAAGACCAAGTGTGGGTGCTTCAGTCCTTCTTAGAAGGAGTAACAAAATACTAAAGGGAGCAAATATGGAGACAAAATGTGGGACAGAATCTGAAGGAGGCGCTGTCTGGAGACCATTCAACCTGGGTATCCATCCCATGTGTAGTCACCAAAGGTAGACACTGATGTAGATGTCAGGAAGTGCATGCTAACAGGAGCCTGATATAGCTATCTCCTTAGAGGTCTGCAAGAGTCTGACATATTCAGAGGCAGATGCTCACAGCTAACCATTGAACTGATCAAGGGGTTCCCAATGAAGGAGTTAGAGAGAAAACTGAAGGAGCTGAAAGGGTTTGTGGCCCCATGAGGAGAGAAACAATACCAACTAAACAGAGCTCTCAGGGTCTTAACCTCCAGCCTGGGAGCACATAGGGAGGAACCCATGGCTCCAGCTGTATATGTAGGGGAGAATGGCCTTGTCAGGCATAGGAAGGAGAGGAGATCCTTGGTCCCATGAAGGCTGGAGAGCGAGCATGGGAGAACTGAGGGTGGGGAAGTGGGAGTAGGGGGGTAGGTGGGGGTACATCCTCATAGAAGCAGGAGGAGGGAGGATGGGATAGGGAGTTCCTTGGCTGGGAGGAGGGGAGAATGGTGTAAGGGAATAACATCTGAAATGCAAATAAAATATCCAATTAAAAAAGTAGTCTTGCCAGGCAGTGGTGGCACACTCCTTTAATCCCAGCACTTGGGAGGCAGAGGCAGGTGGATTTCTGAGTTTGAGGCCAGCTCGATCTACAGAGTACGTTCCAGGACAGCCAGGGCTTCACAGAGAAACCCTGTCTTGAACCCCCCCCCAAAAAGTAGTCTCATTTTATATTTAGAACCAAAACCAATTAATGAAGGACTAAGCTTAAATGAGCGAATAGGGTATAGAATTACAAAGAAAAATGATATTCAAAATATTAGATGTCAGTGTCTAAATTATTAAGCATGATAGGTGCTGACTAATGATATGATATCATAAGTAAAATAAAAAAGAGACTTCTGTATACATTCTATTGTTGTAATATCTAGAAATAACAAAAAACTTGTGTTGTTTTTTAAAAATATTTTTTCTTTTTTTTCATTTTTCAAAATTTATTATTTAATCTTGTTTTACATTCCAGACTTTATCCCCTTCCTGGTTCACCCTTTGACTGTTCCATATGCCACACCTTTCCACACTCAGTTTCCAAGAGGATGCCCCCCACCCCCACCACACCAAGGGTCTCCATTCCCTGGGGCCTCAAGTTTCTTGAGGATTAGGTACATCTTCTCTGACTGAGTCCAAACCCAGAAGTCCTCTGCTGTTTATGAGTTTGGAGCCTCATATGGTATATACTGCCTGGTTGATGGCTCAGTGTCTGAGAGATCCTGGGGGTCCATTTAGTTGAGACTGCTGGTCTTCCTATAGGGTTACCCTCCTCCTCAGCTTCTTCCAGCTTTTCCCTAATTCAACCACAGGGTTCACCAGCTTCTGTCCATTGGTTGGGTGTAAATATCTGCATCTGACTCTTTCAGCTGCTTGTTAGGCCTTTCAGAGGGCAGTCATGATAGGCTCCTGTTTGTAAGCACACAGTAGCATCAGTAATAGTGTCAGGCCTTGGGGCCTCTCTCTGAGCTGGACCCCAACTTGGGCCTGTCACTGGACCTCCTTTTCCTCTGGCTCTTCTCCATTTTTGCTACTGCAGTTCTTTCAGACAGGAATAATTCTGGTTCAGAGGTTTTGATTGTGGGATGACAACCCCATCCCTTCACTTGATGCCCTGTCTTTCTACTGGAGGTAAACTCTACAAGTTCCCTACTACCACTGTAGGGAATTTCTTCTAAGGTCCATTTCTTTGAGTCCTGAGAGTCTCTCTCACCTTCCAGATCTCTGGAGTCCTGAGGTTTCAGACAGGAACAAGAACTTTATCAGACTACTGCTCATACATGTTGTATTCTGTGAAGGAATCTGGCAGTATCCTACCTATGTCCTGAAAAATTGGGTGAAGCTGAATTTTTTTTTTAAATAGAGTAATTCGCTGATAAATTTCAAGACAGTATGCCATCATTGTTACTAGTTGCTTTCAGCAAGATTGTAATCCAAAGCCAAAAAAAGAAGTATCAGAAATATTTTTTAAAAGGGGGATCAAAATTGTAGATAATACTGGTACAAACAAAACAGCTATAATTGTTAGAGTGGTGCCATTAAAAGAAAAACAGGAACTTTGCATCAAGACAAATGAAAGATGCCACATAAGGGAACTTCTACCCAGGAGAATTCAAAACTATTAAGATACAAATTCATTACAAAAAACTTCCAGAGTCCCCCAGTGCTTCCTGTAGAACAGGGAAGCTTGGGTACCATCTTTTCAGCTTCAGCCATAAAGATACACAAGAGGCTATTGCATCTCTGGCCAAGGAGCCAAGGGCATGTCTTGACCTGATGACAAAACCTGGCATCACCCATGTTGTTCTGGTCTTGTACGTACATAAAATCCAAGAGTTAGAGAATCATGGAGGCACGTACCAAGGCTCCATAAAGACACTAGTGTCAGAAAATGTGAAGCAGGCTCAGATTTGGGACAGGAAGGCCCTGACGCTGAGAGGCCATTGTGAAAAGCTTTGAAAGTAAAACCTAGATTGAAATAAGGACTCCAGAACATTGGAGATGCCAGAAACATTGTACACACACACACACACACACACACACACACACAAACACACACACGCACCAAAAACAAAACAACAAACAAACAAAAAACAAAAAAACAAAAACCTGCAGGCACCAAATAGAGCTATCTCCAAAGTGGACACAAGAGGTCACATATGCTACAGGTGACACAGCTGGAAGGTCAGCAATACCCAAGCTTGTTTCATTACAAATGATGCTGTTATCATATTCAAATGCCATAGTTTTGGGTGTTTACTCTCTTGAATTGTTGGTATTTACTTTTAGTCATCTTTTCTAAGTCTCCAAGTTTCTTTCCTTTGGAATGGAACATTTAATCTGTCTTGTGTGTTAGAAGTTTGTATCTTGAGTTTTATTTTTTTAACACAGTTCATAGTTAAGAGATTACTTCAGTCTCCAGAGAGACTCTGAGCTTTGGACTTTGCCAAGCAGTGTTAGACTGGATTTTAAAGTTGAACTGAATGGACTGTGCATTCTGTGAATGTTTTGGGCCTGTGAACGGTAGAGGGGAGTGTTATACTTTCATTGTGACACATCTCCCATGAAATCATGTGTTTTGGGGTCATCGTCCCAAGCTGAGGGAACTACTTGTTGGAGATTGTGGAATCTTAGATGGCATGGTCTAATTGAAGGATATGGGTTACAGGGAGGTGGGTCTTGGGAATTATAGCTCCTGTGAAACTCTGACGCTGCTTCCTAAAGGATGCCACAAAATTGTAACATAATGTTTCTACATGCCTCAGCTGCCATGGAATTGCCTGCTTCCATGCTTTTACCAACATGATGGATTATATTCCATCAAACCATGAGGCCTCAGTAAATAATTCCTCCCTTAAATTACTTTTTGTCAGGTAGTTTTGTACAGCAAGGAGGAAAGTAGCTAGTACATCACACACATCAGAATGTCAATAATTCCTACATCCTGAGTCTGAGAGAATCAGAATGAAAGCTTAGCAATATAATGACTCCATTCCCCAGTGTCAACATAGATTTTTTTCCCCTTTCTTTTTTATTTTCATTGAATTCAGTATTTTAAGGAAATCTCAAACAGTAGAGTGAGTGCAGAAAACATGAATGACAGGTTGGAAGTGGAGAGAAATAATTGTGATGATTTATCTCTTCATCCAGGTATGTACCAAAGGATCAAGAAGCAGAATCAGGGCCCCTGGAGGGATAGCATAGTGAAGGTGGAATCCATCCTGAGAAAAGTTATAGGAAGAAATAGAAGCAGAACTTCATGATTAGATGTCCATGGTATTAGCATTTAGGAAGGCATGATAAGAAAGCAATAATCCTGCAGAGTTATCCACCTACTACGCATACTAGCAATAACAGATTTCACTATAAACTCTTCTTACCATAGGCAGAAGATCATTGCCATCATTCTTCATGATTTCAATTACCTCTAGAGGAATGGAGATTCTGAAGAGCAAGAAAGTGAAGGATTAAGAGTATTAAAATGGTGGGGCTGTGGTGGCGCACGCCTTTAATCCCACAGTTGGGAGGCAAAGGCAGGCGGATTTCTGTATTCGAGGCCATCCTGGTCTACAGAGTGAGTTCCAGGACAGCCAGAACTACACAGAGAAACCCTATCTCAAAAAATAAATAAATAAATAAAGTATTAAAATGATGAAAACTAATCAATGAAAATTTTAAAATGTAGACCATTCAACTCAAGAAAATCTGACAAAATTTAAAATTGGCTAAGAAAAGTCTAAATATATCTATACATAGCTGCCACCCAAAGAATGTCCTAAATAGAACATAAAATTATATTTAAAATATCAGCCACTGATCTCCTAGGAACAGAGATTCTGTCCAACACATACTTTAATAAAACACATTTAAGAAAGAATAATGAAAATATTAACAAATTGCTTAATATCCTAAGATATTAAAATACTTTTTATAAGTCAAAATTGGCTTAGGAAAGAAATTAGGAATGCAATGAAAATCTATTTTAAAGTAATAACAAACACAGCTCTGAATATCAAAATGTGATGGGATGTGGCCAAAATAGTGTTTAGAAGAAAATGTACTCATTTAAAGGTCTTTAATAAGAAAGAAAAAAAGAACCATTAATGAGAAAAGCTAATATACCATAAATTCAGGAACAGAACAAAATATTATTCTAAGGCAAAGCTAAAAATAATATGCAAGTGTAAAATGATAACCTGGAAAATAAATTGCATAATCATATAAAACTAAAAGCTGAGTAAATGAGACAAGAAAATTCATAAATCTGTAACAATATAACAATCTAATTTATGGAGATATCTATAATATGGTAAATCAATTTGTTTACTTCAATTAAAATCTATCAATACACAATATGCATGCACACACACACATGCACACACAAGATTAAAATCTTAATATTCTTAGACTAATCTCCTTTGCTTCTCTCTCTGTTCTCACTGTCTCCCTCTTCTTTGAGTTGAAGAAGTTTATGCTCTGGTCTTATCTCTGGTCATTTGGCTTCAATAATAATATACATAAATTCAGGTATCTATGTTGTTTATCTCCAACCTTGAGCTTTCTTGAGCTAGATATATTTTATTTACACACAAACACACACATACACATTTACACATACACAGACACACTATCATACACTCACACAAACACACAATTCATCATAGGTGGTTTTTGTACATTGTCTCATTTATCTAGAAATGACAATTCCTTTTAAATAATTAGTATATAAAATAATGGGTTTCATCTAAGTTGTTAGCCTTAAACACAAAATCATATAAGCATCACTAAATAAACTCAGCCTTGTGGGTGTGGGTCCATACGCATGTGCACATGTGTGAGAATGTGTGTGTATGCGTGTGTTTCTGTGTGTTCTGGAGAAGCTGGATGGAAAAACAAAGAACAGTATAAATTATGCAAATATAGTATTCATGTATGAAATTAAATATTTTAATTAAAAGAGTAATCAGATTCATTATTATATTTTAACACATGTATATAATGATACTTTGCTCATTACCCCCACACACACACTTTGTGGTTTTATTTTGGTTATTTTTTAGATTATTACCAGACATTTCTACTACAATGTATAGTAAGTAGTCTCAAATTTATAAACCTAAAAGCCAAACTCTTTACTAAAAATCCCTCTCACAACTCATTCTTCTTTTCTTGAGAAAATGGTATCACCATCATCCCAGGCATCAAACATTAACAGTGTGCTATATGGTCATCCCCCAGTCTCATCTTGTATAAGACCCATCAACTAGCATTAATATAATACTTTGATGATTGTATATGTATTTCCAGGTGTGTCTATTAAATCTATCTTCTGCCTATCTCTCCATCATCTAACTTCCTAGCTCACTACCTTCTTTCTTTCTTTCTTTCTTTCTTTCTTTCTTTCTTTCTTTCTTTCTTTCTTTCTTTCTTTGCTTCTTTCCAATCCATCCAAGTTCTGTTCTCTTACTTTAACTCAGATCTTCATTATTTCATATTTGGATCTTGTTTTGATTCTAGCATCCTCCCAAGTAGCTTTCTTGCTTCCATTTGAGGCCATCTTCATAGAAGTCAAGGCATTTCATACACAGTCCAGCGACTTCTCACTACATAGGGAAGTGCACAAAGTCTTCCCACAAACTATCTCACACTAAGTCCTACACCCCTGCCAAATCACTTTCATTAAAGTGTACATCTTATTACTATCCCCTTCATTTTTTTTTCAGAGCTGAGGACCAAATCCAGGGCCTTGCGCTTGCTAGGCAAGCGCTCTACCACTGAGCTAAATCCCCAACCCCTACTATCCCCTTCTATCTCAATATCTTCTACATTTTCATCTTCATTTTTCTTCATAACAGCTCTCAGAAATGAGTTACTGACACAGTTGTTTGTCACCTGCCTACCTCTCATGCAGCCATGCTAGAAAACTACATGTGCTCTTTCTTGACCCTATCCCACTAGGACTTTTAATGTATTCAAAATTATACAAGCCAGAAGACAGATTTCATTGTCAGAAACTGAGGAAAGACCCTAGCCATTAAGGTGAGAAGCAAAAAAAAGAAAAAGAAAGGAAAAAAAAGGAAAAGAAAAAATCATATGTCTACATTTAGGTGAAAGATAAGTATAATAAGTGAAATAAATCAGTAAATGCTAGAGATTATTGTTTTATATAAATTGAGAATAATTAACAACTGAGACCTTGGTGCTAACGAATGTCTATTAGAATAAGGCAGGCCTGGAGACAGCACCTACTATCTATCAATAAATATGAGAATGGGCACAGTAGACCTAGAATGTATTCTTTTATTTCTCAGTGTGAATTCAACACATGAATGGAGTATTTTACCTTTAATTTACCTGTACTCACAGATGATGAATCAAAGGATTGGAGCCCTTGTGTGACTTCTCCATGTTCCTGTGCTAGGTGTGAGGAAGTGTTGGGATAATGTTTATTTGGTTTTTTTTTTGTTTTGTTTTTGTTTTGTTTTTCAAGACAGGGTTTCTCTGTATAGCCCTGGCTATCCTGGAACTCACTCTGTAGACCAGGCTGGCCTCGAACTTAGAAATCCGCCTGCCTCTGCCTCCCAAGGGATAATGTTTAAAGTTCGCTGTGACAATGTGTGGGTCTTTGGGTTTTATTAGGGCAAGAGTAGCATTTCTCAATGGGATTGAAGTTAATTGTCTGGCTTAGGTGAATGCCCTACATCTTCAGATACCCATAGATGAACAGCCTCTAGGTTACTTTTTGAGGGTTAACAAATGCTGTTTCAACACTTATCATAAGTGCTTAGGCCTTCTAAGTTCAACTGACCCAAAATCTTTTAAATATAGTCAGCACTTTCAACAACACTCTTACAGTTTAGCATAGCCTTGGCATCTAAACTGAGGCTGTTGCACTAAAATCAAACCGCATCCGCCAGTTCTATATTTATGAACCTCATGCTTTAGAAAATTGAGAGGACAATCTGGAAAGCCAAGAACATCTCATTTAAAAATAGGACTTGCTAGGGGAGATTTCAAGTCTCCCAAAGACAATTATCTGTAAATAAGTCAGCTATACAAATGTAACTGTCGTAGATTTGTAGACAATCTAAATAGTTGCATGTTGTCTACCAATAAAAGTGGGCAAACATTATCTTGCTCAGGAAAAGTAAAGATATCTGATACTGCACCTCTGAGAATCTGGTATTAGGGACACTGATATTGAGATCAAGACAGCTTCTGTATTTAGATTATAACTCCTGTGAACCCACTCTATTTTCTGCATAGCCCTCCTGCAGCTCTGGAACCAAATGCTTTTTTACTATGCCTGGGGAGTGCTGTGGAAAGAGAGCTGTTCTTCTTAACAGATATAAATATTGAATGTGTTGAAAACTGGACTCTACTCATGAGTCAATGACTATGACAAGGTGTATGCTGGCCATTGATGTGCTTGGATATATTACATATCCAATTAATTACTGTTCTGTTGCAGGGAAAAAACTCCACAATCAAGGCAACTTAAAGAAGAAAGTGTATATTGGGCTTAAGGGAATAAGACTTCATCATGGCAGGGACAGCAGGAAAGCAGGCATGACAACACAAATAGAATTCTGAAAACTTGCATCCCTCACTACAAGAACAAAACAGAGAAAACAAACAGAAAGTGGGGAAGTTTGTAAACATTTGAAGCCTACACCCAGTGATATACTTCCCCCACCAATGCTTCGCAACCCCCCCCCAACTAACTGGAAATGCCCAACTATGTGAGTCTATGGGGACATTTTTCATTCAACCTATATGGCAATATGACCCTACCTGAATGAACCACACTGTACAGAGAAACAAAGTAACTGTGGCTGGCTTAAGTTAAATAGGGCCTGACCCAGTAAAAGGTGTATAATTATTAATCACGTGTAAATTGCTCATGTATATTACAATAACATATGGTTGGAATGGATATCAGGGTTTGAGGCAATTATTGTTGGATCCTATAGTTCAGATGATTTTTCCTAGTATGCCTTTGAGATTTTTAAGTTTGTTATAATTTTTTTTTTTTTTGGTTTTTCGAGACAGGGTTTCTCTGTATAGCCCTGGCTGTCCTGGAACTCACTCTATAGACCAGGCTGGCCTCGAACTCAGAAATCCGCCTGCCTCTGCCTCCCTAGTGCTGGGACTAAAGGCATGCGCCACACAGCCCGGCAAAAAGTTTTTATTATAATAAATAGTACATATAAAATTACAATTAAGTAGGGTATACATAAATGGAAGAGAATACTAAAACTAATTAAGAAATGCTAGGTACATCTATATATTATTATAGTTGGAAAGATAAGTAAAAATGCATGACTTTCTAAAAAAAAAATGCAGTATCTGCTATCCAATGATGAAATAAAGAACACCAAGAACTACAGGAAAAAATAGGAACTGGCTTTCTGTATCCATCCTACCTACCAGAATTCAGCATTTAAAATGTTTATAGTTTGTGTTGCATTATATTATTTTTTATGTGTCTATGTGTGGGTGCATGGGTGCCATGGTGTGCGTGTAATCAGAGAGTAACTTTTTGGAGTCTTTTCTCTCTTTCCATCATGTTAGTCTTAGGGATCAAACTGAGATCATCAGCCCTCTAGACAAGCATGTTTACCTGCTGAGCCATCTCCTCAGCTCAGCTTTTTGGTTTAGATTTCCAAAAAGCAGTCTCTTTGTTATAAAGTATGGCTTTCTATTTGTACGTGACTCCATTGTGTTTCTGACCACCAAAAACCTTCTGAACATCTCTTTTTGTTTGCAGAACTTCTATTTTCTCACCCCCAGTTGTCTAAGGAAGAAAACAGACCCTCTTCTCCCAAATTCCCTCACACACCAACCAAAGTTTTTCTCTCAGGAACATCTAAACCAATGTTCAATTGCAGAGTGACAATGGAAGAAATATTTAGTATGGACCTCATCGAATGTGTTTTAGGACTTCTATTAATGATCCCCAGCAACCCAGAAGAGTACCATGATGTCTGGGAAATGCCTTGTCTATAACACAATGAATTCTTACCCTATTCTCTGCTATCTTCTAGATCTTCTATCTCTCTGTCTTTCCCAGATATCGTAAACTTCCAAATACCACTAAATAAGTTTTCAACTTAGGCAAACTTTCTAAATTATATTTTGTACTTTTTAGTAAAACTCAAGCCAATGAATTATCTAATTCATTCTCTAGAAAAATTTTAATAATCTTGCAACTTGAAAATACATTTTTCATTAAGTTTTAAGTCTTGGCAATTCTCAGGCAAGTGTAAAGTATAATAAAGAGAAATCAATACACCCTTTACTCAGTTTCCCCAAATAGCATCATTTTGGAGAACAAGAGTAGAATTTTACAGCCAGGATACTGACATTGGTTCTATCAATTAACTAAACTGCTTTACCACCACAAGGATTGCCCCATCTGTCCCGTTCTAGATAAACTTACTTGTCTACAACCAGATAAGTGTGAGCTGCCTTATGGATGATGGAAATCAAACTCAGATCCTCTGGATGAACAACAAGTGTTCTTAACCACTGAGCCATCCTCCCAGCCCTCTGTAATATATTTTACTATATATCTTTTTTATTTTATCTCTCTGGGATTTTTTTTAAGTTTCTTCAATGCATAGACCCTGCTTTTGCATAGGTCCTACAAAAGTATGGGAGTTTTCAGCTAGCATTCTTCAATGTTCTGCTTTTCTCTTTTAAGTCTGTTTCCTTGCTGTTCAGATTGTGTTGTTTCATTGTACCAGTAGTTGTAGATAGAAGCTCAGATTTCACAACTCCATTTGGGGTTTTTCACTATAAATGGATATTAGAAGGGCTCTACTGATACTTTCTCTTAGGGGAGTATTAGCAGTGACTCTTTCATGCTCCCTATCTGGACTCTAATAAACCTATTTCTGGAGAGGGAGCTTGCCCTTTTTATTAGATAATGATAGTGAATGTCCTGACTCTCCACTGTTCTCTCAAAGGAGAAGTCTCTTTGCCTCATAACAATGGCAAAACCTACTTGAACCTTCTGATTCCATCTATTTATATGCATGTCAGACAATATTTTGAATGTCTTATTGCACCCTTTCAGAGGAAGTGCAGGCTCTTCACTTACCTTGGTTCAGAAGGCTGGCTTTACTTTCCAGTGTGTGTAGCCATTACTGTAAGGGATGTTTGTTTGTTTGTTTGTTTGTTTGTTTGTTTTGACTTGCTAGGCTCTTCCCTTTTTGGCCCTTATATTAAGAGAGTAGGTTTCTTCTTTGAGAGCATTTCTTATCTGTATTCATCGTGGTTATGGATGTCTAAATTGTTTAAACACTTGTCTGAGTTATAGAAAAACAGAAGGAAACCCAGAAAAATTACCAGATTGTCCTCCTAGAATCTACTGTCACTGGCTTCTTTTCTCTATCTTTTAAAGTCTTCTGATTACTTTATATATGGTTTACAGATATTTTAATAGCACACAATATTATAAAAATGAAAATTTCTATCCATTTTTATTTTAAGAAAAATTCTCATAAAGTTCAAATGTTGCCTGTTTCATTGCAGCCTGTAAATAAATGAATGTCAATTGAGCAACAACTCAAATTTCCTGTCTTTGCCCTCACCATCCTTTCCTGTTTTCCATAAATAGATTCTTGTTATCATGAGAGGTATTTTCAAGGATCTTACCATTGTCACTACTGCCGCAGGATATCATGACTATTTCAGTTATGCTGTATCCAGATGAAAGCATCATTATTAAGAATCTGGGGAGTTATATACAAAAGAAACAAGAGCTTTCTGCTTAGCTTTAAGCAATTCATAATGATCTGGAGTATGAAGCTGTACTGTACACACCCAAAGATTTATACATGTATGAGCCATATAATTTCACAAATGCTCTGTGCTTGCCATTTGCCTCTCTGTATGCTAATTTTTAACCTTCTCTGTTATAGTGTGTATTAGTATTACAAAGGAATATGTTTCAATTTTTAGTTAGATTTTCGATAGTTTAAAAAAATATATGAAAGCATTAGCTTAAAAAAAAAAAAAGACTGTTTTCCTGTTTGCCTTCTGAACATGTAGAACTCTCAGCTTCTCCAGTGCTATGCCTGTCTGAATGCTGCCATGATTAATGCCAGGATAATGAACAGAACCTCATAACCAGTAAGCCAGTCCTGATTAAATATTGTCCTTTATACAAGTAGCCTTGAACTGTGCCTGGGGGCATATCAGGTGCTGCAGCCACCCCCTCAACCACACCCAGAGACAACTTGACTCCCAGGAGGTCCATCATAGCCAGGTTCATAGGTGAGACACACTCTCCTCCCACCCAAATACCTGGCCTAACTAGGACCCTCAAGGGGCCCATCGGGGGTAAGAACTATCCACACTGCCAAAGACACATCTTCATTCCAGCCTGAAACTCTGCCAGGAACAGAGGCAGAGCTCCAAACCTCAACCCACATTCACAGACAGTTTGACTCCCAGGAGGTTCTTCATAACCATGCTCACAGGAAGGATAGTCAGAGACAACAAGACCAGTTAACATCAGAGATAACCAGATAGCGAGAGGCAAGCACAAGAACAAAAGCAATAGGAAGCAGGTGGCACCATGAAAACCCAGTTCTCCCATGACTTCAAGCCCTAGACACCCGAACACACCTGAAAAGAAAGAATCCAACCTAAAATCCCATCTCATGAAGATGATAGAGGATCTTAAGAAGGACTCTCTTAAAGAAATACAGGAGGTTATGGGTAAGCATCTAGAAGCACTTAAAGAGGAAACACATAAATCTGTTAAAGAAATATTGGAAAACACAAACAGGTGAAGGAATTTAACAAAAACATACAGGATGTACAAATGGAAATAAAAACAATGAAGAAATCAGAAAAGGAAACAAACATGGAAATGGAAAACCTAGGAAAGAGATCAGAGGTTACAAGCATCACCAACAGAATACAAGAGATAGAAGAAAGAATCTCAGGGATAGAAGATACCTTAGAAGATACCAAAACAAGAATCAAAGAAAATACAAAGTGCAAAAAGCTCCTAACACAAACCATCAAGGAAATTCAGGACACCATGAACAGAACAAATCTAAGAATAATAGATGCAGCAGAGAGTAAAGATTCCCAATTCAAAGGTTCAGAAAACATCTTCAACAAAATCATAGAATAAAAATTCCCTAACCTAAAGAAAGAAATGATCATAAAAGTACAAGAAGCCTACAGAACACCAAGAAGATTCAACCAGAAAAGAAATTTCTCCCATGACATAATAATCAAAACACTAAATGCTCAGAACAAAGAAAGATTATTAAAAGCTGTAAGGGAAAAAGACCAAGTAACCTTTAAAGGCAGACCATTGGAATTACACCAGACTTCTAAACAGAGACTCTAAAAGCCAGAAGATCTTGGACAGATGTCATGAAAGAGCC
Source organism: Grammomys surdaster (assembly GCF_004785775.1). Taxonomy (NCBI): domain Eukaryota; kingdom Metazoa; phylum Chordata; class Mammalia; order Rodentia; family Muridae; genus Grammomys; species Grammomys surdaster. The sequence continues at coordinate 629,532 of NW_021604710.1, read as the reverse complement.
TAAGAGAACACAATAAGCATCTCAGGATACTATACCCAGCAAAACTCTCAATCATCATAGGTGGAGATTCCAAGATATTCCGTGACAAAACGAAATTTAAACAATATCTTTCTACTAATTCAGCCCTACAGAGAATAATAGAAGGAAAACTCCAACACCAGAAAGGAAACTACATCCAAGGAAAAACAAGAAATTAATCATCTCACAACAAATCAAAAAGAACCACACAAACATAATAACACCTCTAACAAGAAAGTTAATGGGAACCAACAATCATTGGTCTTTACTATTTATTAACATCAATGAACACAATTCCTCAATAAAAAGACATAAGCTAACAGAATGGTTATGTGAAAAGGAGCCAGCATTTTGCTGCATACAGAAAGCACACCCAAGTGACAAAGACAGATAATAACTCAGAACAAAAGGCTAGAAAAAGTTTTCCAAAAAAGTGGTCCCACAAAACAAGCTGGAGTAGCCATTCTAATATCGAATAAAATAGATTTTTAACCAAAAGCTATCAAAAGAGATGGGGAATGGCATTTCATATTCATCAAAGGAAAAATCCACAAAGGTGAACTCTCAATTTTGAATGTCTATGCTCCAAATGCAAGGACACACACATTTGGAAAAGGAACATTGCTAAAGCACAAAACACACATTGAACCTCAGATAAGAATAGTTGGAGACGTCGGGCGGTGGTGGCGCACACCTTTAATCCCAGCACTTGGGAGGCAGAGGCAGGTGGATTTCTGAGTTCGAGGCCAGCCTGGTCTACAGAGTGAGTTCCAGGACAGCCAGGGCTATACAGAGAAACCCTGTCTTGAAAAAACTAAAAAAAAAAAAAAAAAAAAAAAAAAAAGAGTACTTGGAGACTTCAACACCCTACTCTCACCAATGGACAGATCATGGAAAGAGAAACTCAACAGAGACACAGTGAAACTAAAAGAAGCCCTGAAACAAAAGGATTTAACAGAAATCTACTGAACATTTCACCCTAAAACAAAAGAATGTACATTCTTCTCAGCACCTCATGGTACCTTCTCCAAAATTATCAGACACAAAACAAACCTCAACAGATACAAGAAGATTTAAATAATCCCATGCACTCTATCAGAAAACCAAGAACTAAGGCTAGTCTTCAATAACATCAAAAACAACAGAAAGCCCACATTGAATAGATATTCAATGATAACTTGGTCAGGGAAGAAATAAAGAAAAAAATTAAAGAAATTCTAGAATTTATCAAAAATGGAGGTACTACATACTCAAACTGATTGGATACAATAAGAAATTGAAGAGAACATAAACTAGCAACTTAAGAACACATCTGAAAGTCCTAGAACAACAACAACAACAAAAAACCCACAAGAACAAACACATCCAAGAAATATAGACTTCAGGAAATAGTCAAACTCAGGGCCAAAATCAACCAATTAGAAATGAAGAGAACTATACAAAGAATCAACTAAACAGAGCTGGTTCTATGAGAAAATCAACAAGACAGATAAACCCTTGACCAAACTAACTAAAAGGCACAGAGACAATATCCAAATTAACAAATTCATAAAGAAAAATGGAGACTTAACAACAGAAACTGAGGAAATTAAAAAACATCAGATCCTACTACAAACACCTATATTCAACAAAACTAGAATATCTAGATGAAATGATTGATTTTTAGGACAGATACCACATATCAACATTAAATTAGGACCATATGCACAATCTAAACAGTTCAAGAACACCTAAGGAAACAGAAGCAGTCATTAAAAGTTTCCCAACTAAAACAAAGCCTGTGGCCAGATGGTTTTAGTGCAGATTCTATCAGACCTTCAAAGAAGACCTAATATCAATACTTCTCAAAGTATTCCATAAAATAGAAACAAAAAGAACAATACCTAATTCATTCTATGAAGCCACAATTACTCTGATACCTAAACCACACAAGAACCCAACAAAAAAAGAAAACTTCAGACCAGTTTCCCTATAAATATCGATGCAATAATACTCAATAAAATTCTAGCAAACCAAATCCAAGAACACACCAAAACCATCAGTCACCATGAACACGTAAGCTTTATCCCAGAGATGAAGGGATTGTTCAATATATGGAAATCCATCAAAGCAAGCCACAGTATAAACCAACTCAAAAAATAAAAAACTACATGACCATCTCATTAGACGGTAAAAAAGTCTTTGACAGATACAACAGCTCTTCATGTTAAAAGTCTTATAAAGATCAGGAATTCAAGGCACATACCTAAACATAATGCGATCAATATCAGCAAACAAACAGCCAATATCAAATTAAATAAAGAGAAAATTGAAGCAATCCCACTGAAATTAGGGACAAGACAAGATTGCCCACTCTTTCGCTCCTTATTCAATATAGTACTTGAAGTTCTAGTCAGAAAAATTAGACAACAAAAGGAGGTCAACTAGATACTAATCAGAAAGGAAAAAGTCAAAGTATTGCTGTTTGCAGATGATATGACAGTATAGATAATCTACCCCAAAACTTCCACCAGAGAACTCCTAAATCTGATAAACAACTTCAGCAAAGTGGCTGGATATAAAATTAACTCAAACAAATCAGTAGAGTTCTACACAAAGGATAAATAGGCTGAGAAAAAAAATTAGGGAAATAACATTCTCCACAATAGTCACAAATAATATAAAGTATCTTGGCATAATTCTAACCAAGCAAGTGAAAGATCTGTATGACAAGAACTTCAAGTCCCTGATGAAAGAAACCAATGAAGACCTCAGAAGACAGAAAGATCTCCCATGCTCATCGATTGGTAGGATTAACACAGAAAAAATGGTCATCTTACCAAAAGCAATCTACACATTCAATGCGATTTCCATCAAAATTCCAACTCAATTCTTCACAGAGATAGAAAGAACAATTTCCAATCTCATCTTCAAAAACAAATAAACAAAAAAACAAAAAAAAACAGGATACTGAAAACAATTCTAAACAATAAATGAACTTCTGAGGAAATCATCATCCCTAACATCAAGCTGTACTACAAAGCAAAAAAAAAAAAAAAATGGTATTGGTAGAGAAATTGACAGGTTGATCAATGGAATAGAATTGAACACCCAGAAATAAACCCTCACACTTATGGTCTTTGACAAAGAAGCCAAAATTATACAATGGAAAAAAGACAGCATTTTCAACAAATGGTGCTGGCTTAAGTGGTAGTAGGCATGTAGAAGAACGTAGGTTGATTCATTTTTAACTCCTGTTACAATGCTCAAGTCCAAGTGAATCAAAGGCCTAATGCCAAATTTGCTGAACCTAATAGAGGGCTAATATCCAAAATATACAAAGAACTCAAGAAGTTAGACTCCAGATAACCAAATAACCCTATTTAAAAAATGGAGTATAGTGCATCAAGTGGAGGGATGGTGTTGCCATCTTACTCTCAAAACCTCTGACCCATAATTGTTCCTGTTTGAAGGAACTGTAAACACAAAAATGGAGAAGAGCCTGAAGAAAAGGAGGTTCGGTGACAGGCCCAAATTGGGATCCAGCTCAGGGGGTGTCCCAGTACCTTACCCTATTTCTGATGCTATGGTGTGCTTACAAACAGGGACCTATCATGATTGCCCTTCGAAAGGCTCAATAAACAGCTGAAAGAGTCAGAGGCAGATATTTACACCCAACCAATGAACAGAAACTGGTGACCCCTGTGGTTGAATTAGGGAAAAGCTGGAAGAAGCTGAAGAGGAGGGTGACCCTATAGGAAGATCAGCATTTTCTACTAACCTGGACCCCCAAGATCTCTCAGACACTGAGCCACCAACCAGGCAGCATACACCAACTGATATGAAGCACCAACACATATACAGCAGAGGACTGCCAGGTCTAGACTCAGTCAGAGAAGTTGTACCTAACCATTGAGAGACTTTGGGCCTTAGGGAGTGGAGAGGTCTGGTGGGTTGGGAGGGCATCCTCTTGGAGACAGGGGGAGGAGGTAGGGGATGTGGAACAGTCAGAGTGTGGACTGAGAGAGGCATAAAGTCTGGACTGAAAAAAAAAGATTAAAAAATAAACTTAAAAAGAAAAAGAAAAAAATAAAGGACAGAAAAAAATAAAAAATAAAAGGAAAAATGGGGTACAGAGCTAAACAAAGAATTCTCAACTAAAGAGCACCTAAAGAAATGTTTAACATCCTTAGTCATCAGGGAATGCAAATCAAAACAACCCTGAGATTCCACCTCACACCAGTCAGAATGGCTAAGATAAAAACTCAGGTGACAGCAGATGCTGGTGAGGATGTGGAAAAAGAGGAACTCTCCTCCATTCCTGGTGGGATTGCAAGCTGGGAAAACCAGTTTGGAAATCTATCTGCTGGTTCCTCAGAAAATTGAAAGTAATTTTACCTGCAGACTCAACTGTACCATTCTCCAACATATAACAAGGACACATGCTCCTCTATAACCATAGCAGCCTTATTTATAATAGCCAGAAGCTGGAAACAATCCAGATATCCCTCAGTGGAAGAATCGATACAAAAAAATGTGGTACATTTACAGAATGAAATATTACTCACCTAGTAAAAACCACAACCTCACAAATTTTATAAGCAAATGGATAGATCTAGAAAATATCACCTTGTTTAGGGTAGCCCAGACACAAAATGATATATATGGTATGTATTCACTGATAATTGGCTATTAGCTCAAAAGCTGAGAATATCCAGTATACAACTCACAGACTATATGAAGCGTAACAAGAAGGAAAGCCAAAGTGTGGATGCCTCAATACCACTTAGAAGAGGTAACAAAATAATCATGGGAAGCCAAGGGAGGGAAGAATGAACAGAAATAAGTAGCAGTCAGGGATGGGGAACAAGGAGAACCACTAGAAAGTCCCAGACACCAGGAATGTGAGAGGTTTCCAGGACACAATGGAGAAGACTTTAGCCGAAATACCCAACAAAGGGGAGATAGAACCTGTAGAGACTATCTCCAGTAGATAGGCATGGCCCCCAGTTGAGGAATGGGGCCACACACCCATCTCAAAAATTTTTAACCCAGAATTGTTCCTGTCCAGAAGAAAGACAGGGACAAAAATTGGAGCAGAGACTGAAGGAAAGGGCATCCAGAGACCAGCCCACCTTGGGATCCATCCCAACACTATCGCTGATGCCAATAAGCGCTTGCTGACAGGAGCATATTGACTGACGGCTGTCCTTTAAGAGGTTCTGCCAGCACGTGACTAAGACAGATGGACATACTCACAGCCAACCATTGAGCTGAGCTCAAGGACTCCAATGGAAGAGTTAGGGGAAGGACTGAAGGAGCTGAAGGGAATTATAACCCTATAAGAAGAACAACAATATCAACTAACAGGACCCTACAGAGCTACCAGAGACTAAACCAGTAACCAAAGAGTGTACATGGGTGGGTCCATGCCTCCCTCTACATATGTAGCAGAGCACTGCCTTATCTGGCATCCATGGGAGGGAAGGTGCTTGGTCCAGTGGAGGCTTGTTGTCCCAGCGAAGGGGCATGGAGGAGGGATAAGCTGAGAGTGAGTGGTTGGGTGGGTGGGGGAGCACCCTCTTAGAGGCCAAGGGGAAGGAGGGATGGAGAGGAGGCTCCATGGGAGGCTTATGGGGGGGGATGCTGGGGGGGAGACTGGGAAGGGGAAAACATTTGAAATGTAAATAAATAAAATAATTAACACAAAAACTGAAAAAAAGAGAGAAAAAATTTATTTAGACTCAGCTTCGGTCTACTTAATTGATCTAATTGTTTCTTGTATAGCAGTAAAGCATTACATCATTACTGTAATACTTGACAGAGCAAATTGTTCATATCACAGCAGCTAGGAAGTAAAAATTGGAGGACAGGTCAAGATACACCTTCAAGGATACGCCTCTATTTAACTGAAGACATCCAATTAGGCCCTATTTTGTAAAGCCTCCCTCGCCTCTCGAAAGTTGGTATTATGTGACTTCCAAGCCTAGACCTGCAGAGTGTTGCAGCATCTGCTGCTGTTCTCCTAGAATTCAGCTGCCATGGACACTATCTCAGCTAGCCTGTTGGATGAGGTAAGATGTGCTTCAGGGGAAAGTCTCAGTAGTCACATATGAGAGAGAATGTCTAAGAATGGCCAGCTCCATGCCATCCTGTCATATGAAAACAAATACTTCAATGAACATAGCTAAAACACCAGCTATTGTCGGTGGAACAATTCATGGAAGAGAAAGCCTATACATATATGGTTAGTATCAGAGTTGTAGATTATTACTGAAGCTGGAGCAATACATTGCTCAGTAGTTAAAAATTCTTCTTTTAGAGAACCTGGGTCCAATTCTCAGCATTTGAATTGAGGATTTTTAATTACCTGTTTAACTCCATTATATCCAAGACCCTCTTCTGGTCTCTACAAGTAGGCCAAATACCCAAACATAAAAATATTGATAAATATTTATCAGAAATAAAGAACTAGTGTACTCTCACACATTCTGGTCAGTATTTCTTGTGTTCTTTTCAAGAGTTCACAAAAGATGAGCATAAAATTTGTCCCATTATTTTGTTTTCTGCTCTTCTAAGTGGGAAATGTATTGTCTTTAATACTTTTAACAATACAGAACTTGTACTGAAAATTAAATAGACCAAGCAGTAGTAAATGTTTGATATTTTGTGCTAATAAGAAAGTCAATTTGTGTAATGCTTAAATATATTTCTCTTATTTTTTTCTTATGATGAAATAAAGACATGAAATCCCTTGTCCTTGGTCATGTGGTTAATGAGACTGGTTTAATAATAGGGCTAGATCCAACAGGGTGCTGCCAGAATTGATTTTATTCTTACCTGCAACTGTTCCTGTAGAACCTGCTCTGTCAGCTTGTTCATCTATCTGGCTGAAATTTCAAGCCAGTCCAGTCGCTTTCCCAGAAACTTTAGGCAATTGGTATCCTCCAGACTTTCACAAGCAATAAAAAAAAGGCATTTAAATCTACTATTCAAACTCTCGATTGTTTTCTCCTTCAGCATTGCTTTTCTTCTGTTCATAATCGTCTCAGGTGTGGAGACCATAGTGAGAAATGCAAGCTGTACTCAACATCTCCTTTATTGATCTGTTTTCTAAGTTCAATCAGTTGCTTTGATTCCAGACAGAACAGGTTTTATACTTAATCTGATGAAAGAGTTTTCTGAAAGACAGAAAATGTCTACAAGTTCTTTACATCCTATGGGATGCTTTTGTTAGTTATTTGGAGTTACTTTCCCTAGGAATCTCTAGCTAAAGACTTCTGAATTGGAACTTGTTTTCTTGGATTACTGATAATTATCCTACCTTAATGTTTTATTTGAGGCTGTATGCCCAGATCTTTCTTGCCTCGTCTTTCCTCTGCCAGGACACTCTCAAGTCATATATATCTGAATGGTGCGCATAGGCATCTCCTTTCCGTAGAACCCACCGAGCACAAAAAGAACAAAAAAATATGTATCTATGAAAATGTTACTTATATCTAATATGGTTTTTGTGAAGTGACATGTCAGGTAGTACCCAGCACCTTATGGTTTTCAAGTGTGACTCATGTGTTCCTTGCCATGCCAAGTTCTCTGAACCTTGTCATTTGGCTTAAAGTGAGTCAGGACAGTTTGTGGTGAGGAAAAGGAAAACCCACAGTATCTTCAAATTCATTATACAGAAGTCTACAGCTGCTGATCTCTAACTTTCAGTGAGTTCTTATTTTACATCCTATAGAGAAACAAGGCAAATCAAGATTGGACAGGCAAGGTTCACAGTCTCTCATGCTCTTCTGAAAAAGTGGCCTCGCTTTGCTCTTGGAGACTCTGATCCACCACAAGCAAACATGTGGAAAAAGATGTCTGTCATTTGTTGTTCGTCTATATTCCAAATAATGAACAAAACACACATTTCTTCAACTTCGTGTCAATCATATTAAAGAAGACATGATAATTGTTTAACAGATGAAGAAATTAAAAATAGAGAAATGAAGAGAGTTTCCCAGGTTGTCTGCACTTAAAATTCCTGCTCATTGCATTAAATCTGCTGAATATGTTTACAGATTATAAATGTATAAACACACTCACATCTATTCACATGTGCTCATTAATGAAGAATGGAAGAACCAAAACTAACACAGAAGTCTAGAAAAGGTTTGATCATGGGGAAGATATGGGGAAGATATGGTTTAATCTGCTGTAGAGAAGGAAAGCAGGTGGCGGGGGGGGGGGGGCATGAAGAATGTCAAAGCAATCTCAAAATAATTCCA
>NW_021604710.1:591008-621165 GCF_004785775.1 Grammomys surdaster | reverse complement strand
GGGCCTAACAAACTGAAAATGGATATGGTGCATCATATCTGTAATCTCAACACCATGGATAATAATGAGTTTAGGCTAGATTGACAACATACCGGAGACCTTTTCTCAAAAATAAAACACCTCTTCCTATCACTCTCCGCCACCCTCCCAAGTCTGGACAGATTTAAGAAAAGGGAGAGGGCATGTAATAGCTCCTGGAGTTGAAAATATGACTGCAATTCTCAGGTTCTTTACAAAACATTTAAAAATTTTTTCAGTTGTAGCTAAATAAATGTAACTGAAACAAATGCATCTATATTTCTGGGCAACCATCACCACGATTTGTTTGCAGACATTAGTCATTTGTTCAAGTCTAAACTTGTCCCTCACAAAATACTAAATTTCATTATCTCCATCCCCTAGACACTGGAAACGACTGTCTGCTTTTTGTTTGTTCCAATTTGTCTGTTTCAAGTTTGTTGTATTAAGTGGAATCAAAAAGTAGTTCCACATTTGTAACTGAATTCTATTACTTATTTATGTATTTATTATGTGTGTACAGAACTGTTAAGCTTCATCATTGTTTGTGAAAGTATTTGTTTGCCATGGGGCTGTTAGGGGCTTATATTTTAGAAAATCATAAACAACACTGGTCTTCCTAACATTATAACGCAGCTTAAGGAGCATTCACTGTCACTTCTTTGACAACAGAAAAAAATCTCCTGGTCTGTGCCAACAGTGCATAGGTAATAAATACTGGCAGGGAAAACAACCTGATCTCAGAAAACAGGTCAGGCACAAGTGTGATTGTTGATTTTCAACAGGCCAGACACAGCTTATAGTTTTCTATACAAACTTCTACTAAGATTAATTGCCTCCTTCGAGAGGTTAATTTTATTGCATTTCTATTTTACTTATTTAGGGGTCTTTTTTTTTTTAAACAAGGTCTTATTTTGTGGAGCAGGATGGTCTAGAACTCACTCACTATTTAGTGCAAGCTAACCTCAAACTCATAAACCCCCTTCCTGTTTCAGCTCCCTACGCACTGGGGGTTACTGACATATGTGACCAAAACTGGCTTCTTTTTCTATTTGTTGAAATACTTCTCACTGATCATTTAGTATTTAATCTCAGACTAGATTTCTAGTTACTTCTATGATTTTCTCTCAAGGGTTTCTGTCTCTTGCCATTTTTGTTCAGGGTTCACTATGAGCTATCTCTGTCAGGATTATTGAATTATTTGTATGCATGGTCTAGTTATGAAAGTCAAAACACAGTCAACAAAGGCAACAATAAACAAAGGGGATAATATCAAAAAATGTTTCTGTAAGTCAATAAAACAATCATCAAAGTAAATAAACAAGCCAATATATCTGATGTACACTTAAAACCCACAATACATAGGGAACTCTTCTAAAAAGTAAATAATACCAAACCACATAGCCCAATTAAAAGTGGGCAAATAGTTAGAAAAAATGTTTCTAAAAATATGACATATAAATGGGCATAAATATTCAACATTCCTAATAATCAGAAAAGTAAAAATTAAAATCAATGATATATTACCTCACACCTATTAAAATAACTACCATCAGAAATATAAAAAAAGATTGAGTTAGGAATGTTTTTGTTATGCAAGCATGAGGACTTAAATTTATTTCCAGAGTCCTCAAACAAAAAACAGTAACAACAAACTCCAGACCTTGATGTGGTAACAAATTCTTATCATTCCAGCATTGGAGAGACAGAGACAGGAGAGTCCAAGGGCTCAATGACCAACAGGTCTGTCCTGTAAGGAAACATCAAGGCCAGGGAAAGACCTAGCCTCAAGACAAGGTTTGAAGAAAAGTTAATCAAATCCAATGCTATCTCAGGAAGCCACACTGAAATCTACTACCTTATAAGCTAATTAAAAATCACAATTAATTAAGAGTTTGAGCAGAGGTATCATACATGGGTAGATAATGTTAATCCCAGAGGAGGCTGTGAGTTATCGAATAGAAGTTCCAAGGCCATATATTGGATATGTTCTTAGGAGTTATTTACCAGGAAATAACTTCTTAGTTTACCCCCTAAACTATGTAACTTATAACCACTTCTCTTCACTACCAACCAGAAATGTATGCTAAGACTGTGTTGCTAATTGAAGAATGCAAATGAACCATGCTGGAGTGGACCTTGAGTCTTCTTATCTGTGTCTAGTTTTTATAGTGACACTAATCACTATACAGATAGCTGAGGGAGAAAAGCCAGTGGTAGTATTGCTAAGCTTTGGACCTTGCATGCTTTGCCTACAGATGCAATGTGGTGTGACAAATTTCTGACTCAATCTGAGGTCTGATCCACAGGAGGAATTTCTTGTCTGTTACTGGGGACCTGGTTAAATGGCCATTGCTGTAGAGGTAATAAGCACCAAGGGTGAACTTATTGCTTCTGTTTTGCTAAATGGACATATTCTCAAAATATGGCCTTCTAGATATACTTATATCCAGAGTCTATTGCTGCCCTCAACACTGATCAAAACTTCTCTTAGCAGTGTATACCACATAATACATAGACTCAGGGCTACTCAAGATAAGGAGAACAAGTGACTGTTGAGTACTCAGCCTTAAACAAAACATCCGTATCACTGCCTCCAAGGCTCAGTAAATATCCTGAAAGAATCCTAGATTCCTGATGATAAGAAGAGGGATTTCGAAATGTTGTCCTATGGCTATAACAAATTTGAGACACTCATGAATTCACAAACATTGCAATTTATTGGTTGTTTCACCAAGTCTTCAATCCCATAACGTGTAATCATTGATGGGAGATCAGTCTACAGGATCTAGTTTAACCCAGAAAAGCTATTGACAGTCTATAGCTATTGTGGAGGAAAACATATTGACCATGGTGATGCAACTACTCGCGTGTTCCTTGTGCTTCATTGGATACGTCCACACCTATGGCCAGAGGGATCGCCTTGCTTAAGCCAAATGGACTTAGAAAATAAACAAACAAAAGGAAAAAAACCAGAAAAGTGGGATAGAAACTTGGTTGGAAGAGTGTAAATTGGCAGAGATGGGAGAGAGGCTAAAGAGGATAGGAGGGTAGCTGTGACTAGAGTTTGTTATACATCCATATGAAATTAACAAAGAATAAATTGATTAAAAGGGAGAGGAACAGAGACAAATCAATAAAAAATAATCTTCAACCAAGAATCCAAGGTATTTGATTTTGAGCAATGACATCTGATATTGACCTCTGGCATAAACATGCATATTGCTTGGTACACAAATACACAAACACAGATACACACAAAAAAGGAAAGATAAAAAATGTTAGTTAAAATGTGCAGAAACACTTGTATATTGTTGGTTAAGATGTAAATTAGTACAACTATTATGTAAAACAGCTTAGAGGATCCTCAAAACACCAAAATAAATAAATAAATAAATAAATAAATAAATAAATAAATAAGCAAGCAAGCTTTTAAGCTACCCAGAAACTCTACAATTGAATATATTTATAGGAACTTAAACCAGCATGTCAAAGAGAGGGGCTGCACCCCCGTGTTCATTGCAGTATCATTCTCAATAGTTGAGATATTGAATGAATTCTATACTAGACATAAAACATGTTATGTTTAATTCCAAAGAGTACTATTAGACCTGAAAAGAAAGAAATTCTGTTCTTTAGAAAAATATGGATTAAAAAATAAAAAATAAAAAAATAAAGCTGGGCGGTGGTGGCACATGCCTTTAATCCCAGCACTTGGGAGGCAGAGGCAGGCGGATTTCTGAGTTTGAGGCTAGCCTGGTCTACAGAGTGAGTTCCAGGACAGCCCAGGTTGTACAGAGAAACCCTGTCTCAAAAAACAAAAAAAAAAAAAAGAAAGAAAGAAAGAAAGAAAGAAACAAAGAAAGAAAGAGAAAAGAAAAATATGGATGAACTTGGAAAATTATACTAAGTAAAATAAGTGAGACAGAAAATGGCAAAGTATCTTTGATTGGAACAAAATAAAGTCACAAAAAGAGGAGAATGAAGTGATGACTGCTAGAGAATGGGGTAAAAATAAAGAACTTTGGAAAAGTACATATTTCTCCACAGAGGTAAAATTTTAGTGAAATTGAGGAATAAGTGAAAGAGTGTGTTCCAGTGTGTAATATAGTCACTTTATCTTAGTTTGTCAGAAGTAAAGGATCTACGTTCATACAAAGGAAACTGCAATGGAATTCCAAAGTCTTCATGTTCCATGTTAGGGTGTGGCTAAGACATGTGCTAAAGGCCTAAAGCAGAGTCAGAAATAAATAGGTCAATATTAAATCAAAGATCAAAACTAAAATATTGCTAAGGAGAAGGCTTAATGGATAAAGGACTTCCCTTGCATGCATGAGGACTAGAGTTTTGGGTTCCCAGACAATGTATCAAGAAGCTAGATGTGTGGACAAATGATTGTAACCCCAGCATGTCTACAGAGTAGACACAGGAGAATCCTGAGAAGCTAGCGGGCCATCTAGTCTTGTGTATGACACAGTGGACAAAAGATGCTGTCTCAAATAGGGTGGAAGATAATCACCAACCCAAGAATGTCCTCTGACCTCTGTAAGCATGCCATGACATACATATGCTCATGCTTACATGCACAAGCATATATATAAACACGACACTCATACGTCATACACACATATTCACTTAAAGTTTTAAAGTAAAACTAATGATGAGAGACTTAGATAAAATATTCTGTGTGAGAACCTAACGGAATTTTGACCATGAGTTGGTCAAATATTTTAAATATTTAGAGGTGAGGGTATGCTACTCTACCATGTACTCTGAGATGTGCTACAGTAATAGAGAACATGAAACAGGATCGTCATTCATCAGATAGTGTATTTTTGCAACATTTCCCTCTGAAAGGATGATCCTGTCTGGTTCTTACCATTTTATTTCTTTGTAGATTTGATTGTTTCATATAGAAATCAATTTTTATGATGTCAAACATGCTAACTAAATCCCTTATCCTTGCTGGAGAATTTTTGAGGTTTTCAATAAAAAAGTATGATGGTACAGATTGGGTAATTAGCAAATATTCTTTCACCTTGCCCTCTTGCTATAATGCACTTCTGGTTTACTGATTTTGCATTTGGCCATGTTAACAGTCCTGATGAAACCTTAGATGTAACATTTTTACATGCTTAGTCTTAAGTCTTTATCATGGTGGTTCTTTATGGGAAGGCATGACCTACTAATCCTCAGTTCCATATCTCAGAAGATTAACCCAGAAAAGCACATGTGAGATAAGCCTGCGTAAGCTGGTTTCACCTTTTAAGAAATACCTTTAATATTTTGCCATATCAAGGAATAAACTCACATACTTTCTCTCTATCTTTGTGTCTGTCTGTCTCTCTCTCTCGTGTGTGTGTGTGTGTGTGTGTGTGTGTGTACATGGATATATATGAACACAGTCTTTAGAAAATAAAACTGAATGTTCATAAATATATTATGTACTATATATTAATGCATATACATATATCTATGTACATGCAAATATACGGACACATATATAAACACACCCACACACATATACACATACATAAGCATGCGTGTATATAAATATATATGCACACAGATATACACACAAACACACACACATATTTGTGTGGATAGGGTGGAGGTGGGGGCAGAGACTCACTAGACTAGGCTGGATTTTAACTCACAACTTTCCTGTCTTCGTTATCTGAGTTCTGGGATAGAATCACACATGTGCTATCAAATCTGGCTCATATTTTAAATGTAATTGCTCATTTATCTGAATATGGATGCCTAAATATAATGTTACTCTAATAATGTATTTATAAAAGAAAATGCTTATGAAAATTAAAATATTTAAAATTTACCAGTTAAGTGACTTCACAAAATGCTTTCTGCCAGCCAGGCATGATATCACATCTACGTAAGTGAAACCTTGTCTCAAAGCAAATACACAAACACACACACACAGAGAGAGAGAGAGAGAGAGAGAGAGAGAGAGAGAGAGAGAGAGAAACAGAGAGAGAGAGAGAGAAACAGAGAGAGAAACAGAGAGAGAAACAGAGAGAGAGAAACAGAGAGAGAAAAAAATAGAGGGAGAGAAACAGAGGGAGAGAAACAGAGGGAGAGAAACACACAGAGAGAAACAGAGAGAGATAGAGATTAGGATATTTAGTTTATCTTCTTGAATATTCAGTTTTACCTTCTGAAAACAGTGCCTTTGTTTTGACCCATAGTAAGCTACAGTCTACAGTACTTAAGGTTTCAAAACTGAAAGACAATTATGTACACACTGTGGCATGGTTGTACACACACCAGTGGAGATTCTGAGATCATCTAAATATATTGATAATTGAGAAACTAGTCACAGTGGTATAATAGACCTGATTCTGAATGGACTATAATTAGTCCTGATGCCTCTAGCAGTGCTGAGGACTTTGGCAAGAAGACAAGGAGACCCAGGTCCCCTTGGGCAGGTTTAGGACTTTCTATTTATTTCTCAGTGGAGGGCTTTCTTAAGAACTAGAGATCACATTTGAGATTAAAAAACAAAAGATGACTTTTTGCACTAGTACACCAGTACACTAGTAGCACCAGTCTTTAGCACAGATAGGAGGCTAACTAGAAATCAGTGACTCTCTAGTATTCCTAAATCAGTAAGCTCCAAATTCAGTCTCAAAAAATAAAGGAGAAGGCAAGAGAGAAAGGCACATGATATTGACCTATGGGCTCAAAACATATTTCAACACGTTTGCAAATACATGTACATACATGAACATAGACATACGCAATAAATACAAATAAAAATAAATTGAAGAATATAACTAAGACATAGATTAGTGTTGGAAAACTTTCCACGCATACCGTTTGCCCTATGTTAGATCATGAGCATAGAAAACAAAATTTTGGAGGATAACAGATCACCACCTTCACCCTCAATCAATACATAAAAACAAAGCAAAATTTTGACTAAAATACTCACTAAAGCATGCCTAACGCCAGAGAAGCTCAATTGTTCAGGCTTTGGTTCAATTCTCAGATCTAATTGTTGATTTCACAACAAAAGACAAGCTTACCATACTTCTGTCTACCTCCACTTTCATCTGAAAGAAAATCAAGTTATTAATAGCTCTTATCTCTTCCCATAGAACTGCTACAAACATTGATAGACCTGTATGGATGGATGAATGGTTCTACACACTGTTCACTGATGGCATGTTCTTTGTAGATGGCTGGTAGCATTTTTATCATAAGTACTACTTCTGTGAATAAGTCCCCAGGAAAAAGATCTGGAGTTAGAATCAATGTAAAGAGAGATTAAAGCAGTTCTGGAGCACTGTCTGTGGAGAGAAAGGAGACTGCTGCATGTGTGTGCTTGGTTCTCTCTCTTCACTGCCCAGTTCTGTGTGTTGGGCATGGCTGTGGTGGTGATGAGTCACCCATAGCAGGACAGGGTAGATAAGGAGGCCTCACTCTTGAGGCAGCTCCAGGAATAGTGGTTACTTTACCATCATGAGCATTTTGGTAAGGAGGGGTGACCCCAATTTCTATCATCATAGTTACCATACCATGAAGATTACTAGCTCAATTTCATCGAGAAGGAGAGAAGCTAAGCTCAGGCTGTAGAGGCTGTCCACATGGCTAATGTCACACAGCACACTGCTTCCTCAACTTACTCTCATATATCAGGACCATGATGTCCCCAAGGGCCCTGGAAGCTAGCTTACACTCATCCACTCTAAACTGTTGTAATAATCATTTTCCTATAGAGTTGTCAATGTAAGGGGTTGGCTGGCACAAAATGAGGGAGAAAGTAAATAGAGCGAAAGTCAGAGTGTTTATAGATAGAAAGCCTTAGACTTTCTGAGAAAGGAACACACCTTGGTATATTCCAAAACAGAATACTCTTTAGTGTGTGTGTGTGTGTGTGTGTGTGTGTGTGTGTAAGTGTGTGTGTGTGTGTGTGTGTGTGTACATGAATGTGTTCCCATATGTGAAGCCTATAAGGGTGTGTTAGATTCCCTGGTGCCAGTGTTACAGGGAGTTGGAAGTCACCCAATATGTGTGCTGGAAACTGAAGTCAGGTCCACTTCAAGTACATTTTCGTAACTATTGAACTATTTCTCTGGTCCCCAGAAGGCAACCTTTGACAATGAGTTCTCTCCTTCTGCCATGGGTTCTGAGGATTGAATTCAGGTTTTCAGGTTATTATACAAGATGGCACCTACTGGGCCATCTTGCTGGGTCCTAGGCTCTGGTCTTCTGGTATCCTGAAGTATCAATCTTCCCTTAATCTAACCCTCATTCCCACCCTTAACCAGAATTCCACTTCTGTTTCTGGCCTCACCATTTTTCTAGCCATCCAAGACAAACAATAAAGCCTTTTGTGACTCCTTCACAACTTCCTTGCCCTAAAATCAGATTCTACGACTATTTTCTTCTGCAATCTTTTCTACATGATCCTTTTATTTGCCATCAGCTTGGGCCAGATCTTGCTTCATCATAGCTCAGTGCCAGGGTAGCCACTACCTTCTGGGTTTGTTTGTTTGTTTGTTTGTTTGTTTCAATCTATCCAAATCACAGTATCACACAGTTCTTATCTTGTCACACATTCCCTGAAGGGGCTTATTGTTCCCAATATCTTGCTTTCTATTGCATGAAGTCTAGATCTTCCTTCATGGCATTTGTCCTAAGTGACACTCGAGCTTTGCCTTACTTCTCAAATTGCATAGCCACCCTGCTACATCCATGTCCCTCCTACAGTGAGTGAATCCAAACTGCTGATACATCCCATTAGCTTGGATATCTTAATACATCTCATTTGGCCTATGATGAGAATATAGAGAGCAGAAATGTGTATGCTTTGCTGTGACAGCTAATGAGGGGTCAGTGTGATGTGGGAAGCAGGGTTCGGGCTTAAAATTCCATCCATTCCTGCTAGCCTTTATGAATCATCTTGGGAGGTTAGGAAGAAAAGGGGAATACCATATCTACCACAAAATGTTCTCAACTGATAAGGAGATGAAGATCCACATTGTCATCATAATATAGTGCAGAGTAAAGAAAGAGTCTATAAGAGTTTCATTCTTTCCTAGCAGATATGGAGCCCTGTGAGGCAGGCATGGGAAACTATTACCTTAATTTTCCAGATGATAAAACTTGCTTACCTTTCTGAGAATATAAGCGACTTGTTTATTGTTACAAAGCTAATAATTAGCAGATTGGGGTCTGCTAGTTGGGTGATGTTTTTAATTTGTGGCTCTTACTACAACCAGCAGGGCCGTGGCTCACAAGGAAAAGCAATGAAGCATGCTTGGGAACAGTGTTTAATGTGACTCTGAGGTCTCCCTGGTAAGTGGCATTTGACTCAGGAACTAAAGAATCTGAGAGATTTCAATCAGAAAAGAAAGGAGAGGTAAAAAGGATATTCAAGAAATAAAGAGACATTCTGAACACAGTTACAGAGCTAAACACAAGGAACAGACCAAGGGCAAGATTGCTTGTTGAGTGAAGGCTCCTCCCTCTTCCCCCTGAGAAACTGAGATAAAAGAGGAGGTGAGGCCTGAGTGTTCCCTCACTGATAAACAGGCTCCACCCAGAGGCCAACAGTACACATTTGGGGACAGAGAGAGTGGAAGAGCTGCCCCTTCTCCAGGGCCACAGGGACCAGAGTAGGGGCAAAAGGGAGGTCATTTTCTGAATGCTTTAGATACAGCATCTGGAGCAGAACCAAGGAGGATTCTGGGAGCCAGAGAGAAGCAGAGACAGATGGCAAGTGTCCTTGAGAAACATCCCCTTCTGCAGCCAGAGCCCAGATCCGGGTTAGGGTGGCTATGTGCAAATAGCCTGTCTCCCCAACAAACACTAGAGAGGAGGGAATACGAAGCTTCCAGAATAGAAGGGGAAAGCAAGGGAGTTAATTATGGAAGGTGGGGAAACTGAAACATCCAGGAAGTGCTTCATTTGGGGAACTGCCTTGAGATGAAAATATGGGGAGGGAGAGGGTTAGAGTGTCTTGACAAATCTGTCTTTAATATATCTTTGCTTTTGGAACCAGCTTCTCTCTCCTCCTCCTTCCTCCAGTCACTTCAGGAGGAGGAAAAAGTGGGGAAAAGTTGAGGGGACAGAGCCAGAGCAATAGAATGGGACCTCCCTGGCACCAGGAGGTAAGTGGCCTCTGCCATCACATCGATGTCTTTTACTTCTAAAGTTCTGCAAGTCCTGTTTGATCCTTTTTTCAAGTGAAATGCTATCTCACATACTAAAGATCTGAGGAAGGCTGGCTTTTAGGGAAAATAAGCAGAATTATCTCTGTACAAAGGGACAATAACATTACCCCCTTCTTATCATCGTGTCCTCTCTGTCCTCCCAAACTTCTTTGTTTTGTTTTAATTTTTCCCCTCTTGGTTCCATGACTAGAGTTCTCCAGAAGAGAGGCCTCCCGCTGAATGGAGCCGACAGTCGACAAGAGTCAGATGGGTGCTGCTAGCTGTCCTGCTTTGTGGCCTGCTTCTTGGTTCTTCTATGCTTTGGGTTTACATCTTCCGGAACTGTGGTCCTTGTAAGGAAGATCCTGGAACACCCTTAACCCAGGCAGCCCTCCTTCATAGACCCCCTAAGACTCCTGCCCCATGACATACTAAGACTCTTGCTCCGTGATATACTTACTTGTCCCTATCCTCATGGTCTCTGAGAATCTATACTCCTTTCTCTCTGAATCCCACAACAGGCAAGAAGTCATACCATTTCCCTCCTAAGGTCTGTCCGTCCTATGCACCTCACTAGAAGTCCTTTGCCAGCCCCTGGGGGGAGCCCTTGTTCAGTTGGCTCTTTTTAACTAGCTCTGAGCTTTTGTTTCACAGGTCCATGTGAGACGCCTGTGTGTAGAGAGCTCCTGAACCATTACCTGGCCTCTGGAAACAGAAGTGTGGACCCCTGCATTGACTTTTTCACCTTTGCCTGTGAAAAAGCCAATGGGACCAGTAATTCTTTCCAGGCGCTTACAGATGAGAACAAGAGCCGACTGTGGAGACTATTGAGTGAGGACACATATTGGCAGTCTCTGAACAAGAAGACAACTGAGTCTCATGCGATCTTGATAGTTCTGAATTCTGCACAAGTATAGAGAACCTCCTTGCTCTTGCCTTCCACTCCTACCCATTCTCCTTTATTCACGTCCTGCTTACTCTTTTACCTTTTTATTTTTTCTACCTCTTTTCTTTCTTGTTTCCCTTTCTGCATTTTCTTTGTCTTTATCATCTTTTTGTCTCCTCTCCATCTCTTTGCTCATCTATCCTGTTATCATGCTTAACTCATAAAAACTGGGAGCTCCCCTCATTTATCTGAGCTTGATCCTCTTCTATATCCCTATGGAAAAGCTTTCTCAACATCGCTATGAGGTTCTCATCTTCTGTTTGTCCCTGTTCCAGTACCCACTCATGGAGTTCTCCTGTTTCCTTTCTAGAGGACCCAGGGTCCTGGCAACTAGGATCTGGGGAGGAGAAAGCCTTCCAATTTTATAACTCCTGCATGGACACAGATGCGATTGAAGCTTCAGGGACTGGTCCACTCATACAAATTATTGAAAAGGTGAGAAAATTTGGGGTGTTGACTTTCTAAGTAATTCATATGAACAATGTATGCTTGAGAGCTCCTGCTGGGCAGTGGTGGAATACACCTTTAATCCCAGCACTTGGGAGGCAGAGGCAGGTGGATATCTGAGTTTGAGGCCAGCCTGGTTGACAGCGTGAGTTCCAGGACAGGCAGGGCTATACAGAGAAACCCCCTGTCTCAAAAAACCAGAAAGAGAGAGGGGGGGCTATGATTTTATAGAATATAGGGCTATTTCTTAGAGACTCCAAGTTCTGCAATGGAGTTAGAAATGAAACTACTCTATGAAGAATCAAGACTTAGAGAAAGAAGGAGAAATTTTAGAAGCAGCAAAGGGCTCAGAAAGGAGCTTGTTGATGTGAGAAGAAAGGAAAGATGAACACATTTGGGGCTCAATCTCATGGGTCCTCAGATTCAGGTTTGTCTCTCTTCTTTGAAGCTTGGAGGCTGGAACATCTCTGGCAACTGGACTTCCTTGGACTTCAACCAAAATCTGAGGCTTCTGATGAGTCAATATGGCCACTTCCCATTCTTCCGAGCCTATCTGCGACCTCATCCAGCCCCTCCACATACACCAGTCATCCAGGTGAGGGATAAACTGACAAAACCACAGTTACACCTGAGTCTCTAACTCTAGGCTATCATTACTTACAAAAGAGATTTCAGGCTGGGAGATAAGATACACGTGCAATGTAGGGAACAGCCCTTCCTTAAGGGAAAATTTATACTACAAGGATCAGGGCTATTAGGTAGGGGGGAAAGCTGTAGCAGAGCCGGCTCTTTGAATGATGGAGTAAACGTTTTCAGCTTTCTTTATTGCAAATATGAACTTCTACTGGACTTCTTCAGTAGGCATCCTGTTTCCAAAATTCCCTTTCTCTTACTTTCTCTTTATTTTCCCTAAAGCACCTTTCTAAACTTGATAGCTAAGAGCCTGTCACTTTAATAGAGCATTCAGTCATCAAGATATAGCCCCTATTAATTAGCAAATAATTTTACGTTTGTGATCTGACCTCTATCCTTATCTCTAGTTGCATTCTGTCTCTCCCTTATACTCTGTTCTGCTGACTCACATGTAGTGTCAAAACTCTTCCTCTTCTCTTTGCTCATGCTACTTCCTTGCCTGTAACAATCCTAGAAGACTCCTATGTGTTTGCACTAGAAGTCTCTTTCAATAAGTCTTCCCTGACATGCTAAATACAATTTGCAGTCTCTCTGTCATCCATTTAATTCTCTCAGCATTTAGTAATCTGAAAGCCTGTGCCCTCAACAGACTAGAGTTCTTCTCAGCAACTACTGACCACTGCTAGGTGTTCCGTTGAATTTATAAATAAATAATAACAGAGCCATCACTCCTGTGGTAAACACGGGAGTGTTCTGTATTTGTCTCTGAATTCCACAGAATATGAATAATTTTTAAAAATATAAATTAATGTAAATCTATGGAGAGAAAACTATCAAATTTGCATTTATTTGTAATTCTAAAAATATACTGCTTTCCCAAGATGAAGTAAAACTATTGTAGGTCTCTAAAAAACAATTACAATTTTAAATTAGAATAAAATACATGGAGTTCACCGGGCAGTGGTGGTGCACGCCTTTAATCCCAGCACTTGGGAGGCAAAGGCAGGAGGATTTCTGAGTTTGAGGCCAGCCACTACACTACACTACACTACAGAGTGAGTTCCAGGACAGCCAGGGCTACACAGAGAAACCCTGTCTCGAAAAACAAAACTAAAATAAAATACATGGTGAAATTTGGTGCTAGGGATTAGATATAAGGCCTCATCTGTGATAGGCAACTACATGTGCAGAATCGTGTCACAAGCACATAACATTGTAGAATTTATTGTAAAAAATAAAATCATGATAAGCAAAGTTTTGATGTTTTATTCCTGATGGGCTCTTCTGCATTGTTTTAAAAGTACGTATTAAAAATATATTTTGTTATAGAGTTTGAGTATGTTTTAATTAATATACCTGAAATGGGTGTCTCACATCCTTGACTTTAGATCTATACTGGCACAAAAAATAGTTTCCTCTAAACAAATCTGTGTTCCTCTATTGCTGAGAAGCTCAACATTTGAATGCATAGACCTACCAGTCCCTGTCTTTCTTTGTAGGGTACCTCTCTCTCATTTCTTTATTCCCATCTTCCTAGCTTCCGTGGTACCTCTCCTACCTTCCCACGCCTACCCGCTCTACCCCCTATGTGCCCATTTCTCTCCAGTCTCTCTTGTGTCCAGATAGATCAGCCGGAGTTTGAAATTCTTCTCCACCAAGAGCAGGAACAGAAAGTCTATGCTCAGGTAAGATGCCACACAACACGCACCTTGTCTCCTAGCCCCCATTTGAAAGACTTCTAGCTTTTGTCAATAAGATTCTCCTCCTCTAGATCCTGCGGGAATATGTGACGTACCTGAACAGGCTGGGAACTTTACTGGGGAGTAAGCCACAAGAAGCTGAACAACATGCCTCCTGGTCCATCGTCTTTACCTCACGGCTGTTCCAGTTTCTGAGACCACAACAGCAGCAGCAGGAACAAGACAAGCTCTTTCATGTGGTTACTATTGATGAACTGCAGGTGCCTAGAACTGAGGGCCTAAGGAATCTGTGTTTGATGGCCTCTCAAACTTGCTCTTTTTATCTTCATTCTTCTACTACTATTAGTTCCTTTACTTTAAAAAGTGCAATTATTTGTTATTTGTTTGTTTATTTATTTATTTATTTTCTTATTTACTTACTCATTTATTCTTTCTGTGGGACTTTGGGCAGGAATGTGCCTGGGTATGAAGATGGAAGCCAGAGAATAATTTGGGGTAGTTACATTTTTGCCTTCTATCATATGGGTTGGGAGAATGTAGTCAGGTAGTCATTCTTGGTGGCAAGTGCCTGACATCACTGAACCATCTTGTCTCTTTCCTTTCATTTCAATTTGTCCTTAACTCTAGTCTCCAATCCTTCGTCTAGAACACCCCATTTCCTCTCCTTCCTGTTTCTTTTGTTGTCCCCTTCTTTAGCTTTGTGTCTTTTCTCTAAGGAAATGGCCCCAGCCATCGACTGGTTGTCCTGTTTACAAGCAATATTCACACCGATGACTTTGAGTCCCTCCCAGACCCTTGTGGTACATGACCTTGACTACTTGAGAAACATGTCCCAACTGGTAGAAGAAGGGCTGCTGAATCACAGGTTTGCCCAGGTGGAGTTGGACAGATATTGGGTATGGGAGGAGAGTGAGCTATCAAGGGCACTGTGAGTGAGAGGCTCCTGTGACATGGAGAAACAGAGAAAGACAGGATGGGTGGCACAGAAGGAAACATAAAATTATGTAAGGCTTTGGGATGTGATGACCATGTGACACACCAAATGAAGGGTATAGAGTTGAGAGAGATAAGATGTCTACCAGGAATGTACCATTATCCTTAATGGAGCTCATGCACTATTGAAAATCCAGAAAAGCCCAACTCTGAAGGGCATGAACGAAAGCCTTCTCTATAGCATCCTAACAGCACCATTGTCTAGAAATCCTTTATGGAGGAGGCAAAGCAGCAATCATGTGGCTTTAGCAGTTTTCTGTATGTATGTCTTGAAAGACAGCTGCCAGCAGGACCAAGGCAATCCACAAACCCAACTTCATTCCACTTAAAATCTGTCTTTAGATGAGCTAAGGTTTCCTGATTGTGGAAATAGATAAATCAAGTCCCTTCCCAGTAACTTCAGAAGGCAGCCTCTTTACTCTACTCCTCTGTCACTCCCAAAGTCATACTAATAACGACTCTTTGTTCTTGATGTTTTTGCTTATATGGCAGTTACTCTTTGGAAATGTAGAGGAGAAGGGGCTAGGTACAAGGATACCACAGTAGTTTGTTGAAGGGATTATTCCTATGAGCATGTTTAGGAGCTTTAGCTTTGGGTTGGCAATTTTGTATCTACAGGGAGACAATACAGAGCTACATGATCTTTGGGCTGGTGGATACCCTTTCGCCAGCACTGGACACTAAATTCCAGGAGGCACGCAGAGAACTGATCCAGAAACTACGGAAACTGAAAGAACAACCACCTCTGGTGAGGAGGGAAGGCGATGTATTTTCTATATTGGGGTAAATATTGAGGTAAAAAGGCATAGGAGGACAGGTCTCACACCATGGAAGTTGGCAAGATAGGAAGTCAGAGTATATCTTTAGAATTAAGATACTAACTGGCTACTTCTGTGACCTTTGACTGAACATTAAAGTTTTGACATAAAAGTAAAATTAAGAAAGAACCCTTTCTTTACCATTACTCTTAAGCAATGTCCTGTTTTCCTGAATTCTATGGTTGAGGACCTGACTCTAAAGGTTAAGATTTATTGTGATGAACAATATTTGACAGTGTTTACATGTGTATCACAAAGTTCATCCCTGATCCCATGAGATTGTTTGGTTACAAATGGACATGGTTGGTCAGACCTTCACATATCTGAGAAGGGTGTATAAGAAGTATGTAGAAGCAATTAACCTGTCAAATGCATTAACTGACAGATATCTTCAGTCATCGTTCCTTAACATACTGTGTCGAACCCTTTCAAATTCAAGTGGTAATGTCTAGAGCATTTGGCACATCCTTACCTCAGTGAAGGCCTTCCTTTATGGTCTATCTTAAGAGAAAATAACCTTTACTCTTGTTCATTTATAGATCATTTCTCTACTTTAAAAGTAGGGCCCCAGTAGCCTGATATATACAATGGCAAAAAAAAAAAAAAAAAAACAATCTCTACTCAAATGAAGTGGAAAATGAGGCTTAGCACCTGAGGTGGTCTTCTGAACTCTACATGTGCACCAGTTAATTTCCCCCTCATCCAATTTGTAAAAGAATTCTTTCATTGAGGCTGAAATATAGGCATTGATTATTTATGGTCTGTAAAAGCCTAGATAATTTCCTTTATTGACATAATTCTCAAATTTGTATGATGTAGCGTAATATCATGATATGTTTTTATATATTTATCTTTGGGGTTTGTTTTTTTTTTAGAGAGAGTCGAACTATGTAGAACTGTCTGTACTGGAGGTCACTGTATAGATGATGTTGACTCAGAACTCACAAAGATCTGCATGCCTCTGGCTCCCAAGTGCTAAGAATAAACATGTGCACTACCACATCAAGCTCATTTTATGTTTATTGTAGAGATGAATCTACAAATATAGTCATAAGTTAGAGCAGGGAACTTCTCTGGCTGTCTGGCTATAAGGTCATTGTAGCTTAGACCATTCTTCATTAGGATGGTCACTCAGTGGGGGTACATTCACAATAAGTTACTATGAGACCTATCTCTTAATCAGATGAAGCAGAGCATAATCCCAACTGCAAACTTCCTGGAACAATAAAAATAGCTTCCTGTAAATGCCAGGACTGTGGCATGAGGTCATGTCTTAGAAGGTATAAACATGTCAACACAGAGACTCATGCTTAAAGAATGTGAAAAGCTTACAAAGCCTGTAATCACCATCCTTTCCATTGGGGTGTAGAAAGGTGAAAATAAAGTGTGACCTTAGAGAACCTGTTAACATCATCTAACAAGTCTTAAAGTCAGTCAGTCATCCATGTACACCACTCACTAAACATGATATTATTATATTTTCCCAGTAATGCTCTAAGGTTCTAGTCTCCATGTCTCAGATTCAGACACAGGTAGAAGAATGACAACCTCCCCTATGATCTCATTGCTGTTAAGTGAAGAATCAGGATCCAAAATAAACCTGTTTGGCTTATATCTTTTTAAAATTATTTATTTAATTTTACTTCATGTCCATTTGGCATTTTGACTGCATGTATGGTATGTCTATGTGAGGATGTCAGGTTCCCTGGAACTGGAGTTACAGACACTTATGAGCTGCCATGTGAGTGCTAGTATTTTAACCCAAGCCCTCTGGAAGAACACCAGCAGTGTTCTTAACTGCTGAGTCATCTCTCTGGCCCCACAAACCTATAATCTTACCACACCAGGCCAGATTGAGAAATATGTGAGTGCTACATCATTGGGTTAGCAAACTCTTTTATAAACGACAGCACTGTTGAGTATTATTTGCCTTTAGGTTCCACATCGTGTATGTTGCTAACACTTGACTGTCTGAGTACATAAAAGACAGAGATGTACTACTAAAGAATTTAACAATTTAGACAATAAGTATCCTTCATGCCTCCTAAAACAGGGTAATCAGCGAGGGTTGAATAGCAGGAGGGACTCTTAGTAACAGCTAAAACTGAAGCAGTATGTAGAGAAAGAAAGGCATTGCCTGGCCTTATCTCACAGAAACAATGCATGGAAGAGAATGGAGAAAAACTGGGGTAGTATGTGAGATCGACTTCATGACTCTGGCTGAGAAAAAATAATGAGGTTTTGCACGTAAGGCCCAATGCTACTGCTGAACTATACCTTGGGTGGTTGAGAACTATATCAGCAAATAGGATAGCCCTGAAGAAAACCAGAGAAAGAAGAGTCTGGCAAGACATTGTAAGGATACTTGCTTTTCTTCTCATGAAACAGGAAATTTATAGAATGTATCTGATTTATATTTAAGAAAAACATATTTCAAGAACACGAGCTATGGAATTCCCTGACTTGTAGTTTAAGAGGTAACAAGGAGTCAGTGGCAATATCAGGTTCTGGACTTGATTTTTAGTTACAGACAATGTTTATTAGTTGTAGTCTTCTGAGTTATCTGAAGAATTCTAATGTATAGTCTTATTTGAGCAAATATGGAGACAGAGTGTGGGACAGAAACAGAAAGAGGGACCATCTGGAGACTATTCCACCTGAGTATCCATCCCATGTGCAGTCACCAAAGGTAGACACAGATGTGGATGTCAGGAAGTGGATGCTGACAGTAGCCTGATATAGCTATCTCCTTAGAGGTCTGCAAGAGTCTGACATATTCAGAGGCAGATGCTCACAGCTAACCATTGAACTGATCAAGGGGTTCCCAATGGAGAAGTCAGAGAGAAGGAGCTCAAGGAGCTGAAAGGGTTTGCAGCCCCATGAGGAGAGCAACAATACCAACCAACCAGAGCTCCCAGGGTCTAAACCACCAGCCTGGGAGCACATAGGGAGAGATCCATGGCTCCAGCTGTATATGTAGGGGAGGATGGCCTTGTTAGTCACAGGCAGGAGAGGAGATCCTTGGTCCCAGGAAGACTGGATGCCCAGTGTGGGGGAATTCAAGGGCAGGGAGGTGGGAGTGGGTGGGGGGATGGGTGGGGGCATATTCTCATAGAAGCAGGAGGAATGGGATAGGGGTTCCTGAGGGGGGATGGGGTAAGGGGATAACATCTGAAATGTAAATAAAATGTCCAATAAAAAATTATTTTAAAAAAGAAAGAAAGAAAAATCAAGAAGTGTCAAATCTGACCCTTGTGGTTAATTTTGAGAACATGGTCAATGGAAATGCCTATTTCCACTGTGAAACTTGTGAAGCTGAACTGAGGACAATGGAAGCAAGATTTCACATTTTTCTCTGTGTAACGAGAACTATTTATATTCAGCCTAACAACACAATTTACTTAGGCTATTTAAAACTTTGTTTAAACAAGTCATTTCAGTCACTTTTCTTCTTGGTTCCTTGGTCATCTACAATTTTACTCAAAAGTTCTTAATCCACATGACTGTCAATATCTTGGTAGAAAAGCAGTAGGTCAGGCTTACAGGATTTAGCTATAGATTTATCTATTCATTTATGTGATATTGTTTATGTTTTTCAAAATTTTTTGAGACAGAGTCTCACCATGATGGCTTAGAACTTTTAATCTCCTGCCTCTGCCCTTCAACTGCTAGGATTACAGGTGTGTGCCATCACTCACTGCATGTGGAATATGTGATAATATTTGTTGAGTACCAACTATAAAAAAAATGTTCCTATAGACACCCATTATGTACAAGTGGACAAAATACACAATTATTCCTGCTTTGTGTATTTATAGTTCAGTTTTTAAAAACAGAGTGATAATAAACTAGGTGTGCTGGGTGGTGTTAGGACAAAGGCAAAATGTCAAATGAAGAAAAGGAATGCAAGAAAAATAGCAGTTGTGGTTATCAGTTGGCAGGGCAGAAAGGTCAAATTAACCAGGAGTCATTCTTGTGACGTTTAATTATGGTTGAGCCAGACAAGAGTCCACTCATATTGCACCATTATTCCACATCAGTTTTTTTTTATCTCATTTACTAGGATGTGATTTGAGGTGTTTCCAGATGTTTTCCTGATGTTAAGATAATGCCATCAGCATGGCAATGGAATGTACTGAGTAGTGCTAATCAAATTCCAGTGGAGGTTAGAATAAATAGAGTGCTTTTAAGGAATTAGGTCACCTGATCTTCAAATCTGTGAGGAAGGTAGAGCAGACATTCCTCTTGTTTGTACAGCTGGTCTACCTAAAGTACATGGGTTTAAGCTCACATTTGTAAATGCCAGGGATTATGTATAAGGGCACTATTGTGGTGGTCTTTAAGGACATATTTAGTTTACAGACAGATTTCATTACTGTTTGGAATAATTTATATTGAAAAATTAGGAGGAAGCATTCTAATAGATTTACAGTTTGTGAACACATATGCATGTGTGCATTTGTGTGAACAGACAGCCCTGAACCAGCCTTATTTGAGAAGGTGCTCATTTCTCCTTAGTTCATACTCAAGTTTGCTGCAGCCTCTCTGTGTCCTGTGCTTCTGATTTGGAACTCTGTCATGTTATTGAGGGCCCTAATCTGTGATTATAGCAGGGGCTTATCTGTGTTTGTAGCTCCTAGTCTGCCTTGTAACCCAGTTTAATGAGCCCTTTAAATAGTTACATTTTCTATACATTTTGACATAACTGGCCCTCAGTGATCCTACAATGGATCACTTAATAGTTACACATTATTTTCCATGCCTTCAAAAATATCCCTTTAATAATTTGTTATAGAATTTTATCTAAAAATATTTACATATTCTTAGAGCTTTCTTGATTTTTCTAATTTCTTTATAGTCTTATTATTCATGGTTTGTAGGAGACATATACAAGCATTTCCATTGCCCTAAAATGAAACCATTGAACTTCCTTATTTTGCATTTGAAGTACTTCTTCCACCCTTTATATTTCAGAGTTTTCTCCCTCCTCTATATCCACATTCTCTCTAACATATGTAGTGCCTGCCACCTTTCCCTGTCTGGAGGGACAGCTAATATTCTAGCTTGAGTGGGGTACTTGTTGCTCAGTGGTTTGCTTTTACCACTTCTAACAGGAAGCATCGCATCACCTGAAGCCCTCATTTACTGGTCTATAAGGTTCTACTATATGATACACACCCTTTGAGGATGGGCATGGGTACTATAGAAGAAAAGAGTTTCTTCCATTGGCTTACAGTTAGGGATGGAGGTCTGGGAGGAAGGAGTATACAGTGTAACCCCTGGGCCATTTGGGAATTGGACCCAAGTGGACATCTCAGGATTGGATACTCTTCCACCCCTTCCCAGAAGCCTTATATTCCTCAGAGGGATGCCTCCTAAGGGCCTTGCTTTTGTGCCAATAGGCAACAAGCCTGGTGCTAAGGGAGATGGGAAGCCTCTTTCTGCTGAGCAATAGCACATTTTGAGAAAGAAAATTATAAAAAAAATCTATGTGTGTATATGTATGTGTGTATTATTGTTGTCTACATGTATGGTGTATGCATGTATATGTTGTATATGTACTTGTGTGTACATATGGAGACCTCATCAGGTAGCTTTCTTTTTATCACTCTCTATCTTTAGTTTTTGAGGCAGTCCTCTCACTAACCCTAAAACTTGTTGGTTCAGATAGGCTGGATAGCAGCCAATCAGCTTCTCCAAGCTACTGAAGGCATGAACCTCCAGACCTGACTTTTTATGTTGGTTCTGGGGTCTTGAATTCAGGTCCTTGTATTTGTGTGGCACGTTAATGCCCGAGTCATTTCTCCATCCCTGGGAAATAAAAAATTTTTAAATGCATCAAAGACAACATCCTTTGGGATGACTGTCATTGGAATATGATAAAAACAGAGGCCTGGACAGACCTCATTCACTCCAGTATGTTTTTGCAGCCAGCCTACCCTCGATGGATGAAGTGTGTGGAACATACGGGAGCCTTCTTTGAACCTACTCTGGCAGCTCTGTTTGTTCGTGAAGCCTTTGGCCCAAGCATTCAAAGTGCTGTATGTGAGAGCTTTCCCTTGCCTGCAACCCTCTACCCTTTCCACCCAACACACCTTGCCCTAGTCTGCCTTCTTTCTGGTGTGCAAAGCAGGAATCAGGTAGAAAGGAAAGTCAAACAAGAGAGAACCTAGGGACCTGCTCAGTCCCTTGGGCAACTGCAATTTAGCCACAGGACACAAAGTATTTCCAACATGAATTAATTTAAACACCTCACTGGACTTTCCTGGTATCCTGTTTCTTCAACCATAAAAAGAAAAAAAATCAAACTCCTTGACCTTTAAGGCTATCTCTCTGTTTGTTTAAGAGTTTTGAACAATACATGATATACCATGAGCACATGATGAATAATCTCATGGAGAACAAACAAGCAACTTCTGAATGAGTGGGAAATTTAAAAGCATTTTACATGTAATACGTTTAATTACAGTTATTTGCCTGATTTAATGGAAGAGGGGATTGAACCAAGAGTAGTTAAATGAGTTATTTAACTTCACAGAGTCATCAAATAGCAGTCAAAATTTGAACTCAGTCAGTCTAAAGCCAGAATCATTTCTGATACTGTTACCCAATTCCTCCTACCAGGAAAGAATGTACATAAGACAGTGAGTAATTGCAAATTAAGGAGATGTAAAGTTCAGGCCATATGGCTTTGGAGACTGCAACTTGCTGGGAAGCTAAGGAACTTAGAAGAGTAGAAGTATGACTTAAGTGGAAGGGTATGAAGACAAAAGTCCTGAAAACAGAGAAGGAAACAGTAATTCCCCCATGCTCTCTCCTTTTCTGGGAGCGATGCTGGACCCAAATGAAAGTACTCATCAATCTCAGATATCACAATGGCAAAAGCACTGTTATGGTCCCTTCTTCAAATAACTAATTCCCCTCTCTGAGTTTGACACTGTCCTAGTAGCCCCAGGAATCTTTATACTTTGGATATTTGTGGTAATCTGGGGAACAAACTCTCTTGTGAGTTCTTCCCCTTTCTCTGACAGTAATTGGAGACCAGTAGGGCCAAGGTCTCTTTACAGGCTATAGAAGGACCAGAGACAGACTAATCGTTACACTGTTTTCCTTTTCCTACCCACATCCCATAGGCCATGGAATTATTTGCTGAGATAAAGGATGCTGTCGTCATACGCCTCAAAAAGCTTTCCTGGATAAGTGAGGAGACCCTGAAAGAGGCCTTGAACAAGGTATTGCCAGGATGATTACAGGTCAACTTGAAGCCATTTAAGAGATAGTTGGTCACTGGGTGAAGAAATGGGGATGGAAGAAAGAGAAGGGGGTACAGATCACATATCTGGGTGACAGTGTTAATCGCTCATAAGGATTTACGAGGGAATGCTGGCAGCTTACAAATTTTTGTTTCTCTTTCCAGCTCACCCAACTGCAGGTGGAGATGGGGGCACCAAAACGGGCCCTGAAGCCTGAAATGGCCACACAGGAATATAGTGATGTGGGTCTTTGTCCCTTTCAGTGTCCCTTATACCCTTGGTTTCTTACTCCCATGATCCAACTGACTCTGCAAAGCAATTTATTTTCTGTGGGCAATTCTGAGCTAACTTCTTCTTTATCCTCATGTTGGATGGGTCTTACAAGCAAAATATTGAAATTTTCTAGGGCTCTCATGTATACATACACACAAGTACACACATGCATTCTGTGATGTGTCTATGCTTAGCTGCATGATGATACCTGTGAACTTGGTACTAACGTGAGGTGGTATTATAGGATGTGGTGGCATGTATATCAGGGATTACCTGTTTAGGCCTAATGTTCCCAGTACCATCTATCTGTATACATCTCTGTGCACCAAATGATCTGCTGTCTCTTCCCCAGATACAACTTGGCCCCAGTTTCCTTCAGTCTTACCTGAGTTGTGTACGATCCCTCCAGACCAGAAATGTTCAGAGCTTCTTGCAGCCTTTTCCCTACCACAGGTATGAGATCAGATACCTCATCCTAGAGATGGGATGAGAACAGTGATAACAGAAACAAATCCATGATGATGATTAAGAGAGACTGCATGTGCCTTGCATAGACAGTAAATGATAGAGCTGTGTTTGTATGCATTCTTCACACAGATGGCAGAAATCTCCCTGGGAGGTCAATGCCTACTATTCAATATCTGACCATGTGGTGGTCTTCTCTGCTGGCCTTCTCCAACCTCCATTCTTCCACCCTGGCTACCCCAGGTATGGATCGTTCTCTGAAGGTGAGTCTTTTGGTGGGAGATCTCAAGAGGGATTAACAGGTGTTAGAATGCATGAGACTTGGAGTTGAAAAATTGGAGTAAATACTTTTGAAGGATTTTGCAAGTAAAACCAGATTTTATCTCTTTAGAGCTGTGAACTTTGGCGCTGCTGGCAGCATCATTGCCCATAAACTGTTGCATATCTTCTACCAACTCTGTGAGTAGTGAATCATTGGTAGATAGGACCCAAGGGATCACCAGGGAGGACAACAAAGGAGGCCCAAAAGGAAGGGGAAGTCTATTCATAGGCTAGAGGATGGATAGTCTGCAAAATGTTCCATGTTCCTGGGAGCCAGGTTAGTCTGTGATAGCCCTCATATTCCAATGTCTTCAATTCATTGTCTTGTTTCATCTTTAACAGTACTCCCTGGGGGCTGCCCAGCCTGTGACACCCGTGCACTACAAGAAGCACTTCTATGCCTGGAACATCATTATGCTGCCTTCTCTTTACCCAGCATGTCCTCTTTCAATGGTTCTCACACGCTCCTGGAAAATGCTGGAGATACAGGAGGCATAGCCATTGCATTCCAGGTGTGCTGAGGTCCCTGTCCTTCCATTTTCCTTCCACTATCCCTCATGGAAATATGGTTGCATAGCTTTCTGCCCTTCACATTCCCATTGAACAGATGGCAACTTGGGACCCCCTTCCTACCCTGTAGATTCCCCACCTTCTAAGGCATTTATAGGTCTTCTGGTGAGTACTCTTTCTTCTTGACTCAGATAAGAACATCAGTGCAGAGTTGGATAAGAAGGCTTAGGAACTTGTTAGGGTACCATGCTATGTAGCTGGTATCAGACTTTTAAATGCCTACCTATTTGAAGCCTAAAAGAAATTTTTATCCCAAACCTTTATTTAGGCATATAGCAAGAGGATAGTAGAGCACACTGGGGAGTTGACCCTGCCCAACCTGGATCTTAGCCCCTATCAACTCTTCTTCCGAAGCTACGCCCAGGTAAACATCCATCATTTCTCCCTAACTTGCTTCCCATCAGTTAAAGACCCTATCACTGATACTAAAAGAATGTTTGCACCCTGCTTCACTGTTCCATACTTGCAAGGCCACCACTATGGATCTCCACTTTTATTGTTCCTCATTTGTTCCTTTGGAACCACCTTTAGATGTTTACAGAAAGGTTCTTTAATCTTATCCAGAAACTGTCTCCCCTCCACAATCTCCAAGAGAAGACAACTCTCCACTTCCAAGTCTGTCTATAACATAAGCCTGTTTTCTCTTTCTTTCTTTCTTTCTTTCTTTCTTTCTTTCTTTCTTTCTTTCTTTCCTTCCTTCCTTCCTTCCTTCCTTCCTTCCTTCCTTCCTTCCCTCTCTCTCTCTCTCTCTCTCTCTCTCTCTCTCTCTCTCTCTCTCTCTTTCTCTCATGCTTCAGAAATAGACTACTTTTAAAGGAGCCAATAACAGGATGGACATATGACCACACTACTCAAGAGACCTCAGTCCAGGGGGCTGGTCTCAAATTGGTATCACTCCTTTAAGGACATTAAACATGCTCTTTCAGCAGGCATGTTCCTCAATTTTCCAATATACTAGTGGTTCACTTACAGAACCCCACTACTAACCCTCACTTTAGTCCCTTAAAAACAGTAATGTTATACAACCAATTTTCCTCCTACATGGCTAGTGCCAAATCAAATGATTTACATGTGATATATTATCCATGTTGCTCCTGAGTGTCCTGCCTCTCGTCCTCTTTGTTCTGCCTAGAATCTTCTAGTCCTTGTGTCTAACCCATCCCCATCACCCTATGAGACTGTCTTTACTCCTTATCCATTCAGGCCCATCTTCTTCCTCAGGTAATGTGTAGGGAGCTGAGCTCACAAGACCCTCAGGACCCTCACAGTCCTCCAAGCCTTCGAGTCCATGGGCCCCTCAGCAATACACCAGATTTTGCCAAACATTTTCATTGTCCACGTGGTACCCTTCTAAATCCCTCTGCCCGCTGCAAGCTCTGGTAACTTGGCTACCAAAGAAACTGAGACGTAAATGCATGGGCTGCTTGTGAGCCCATCCTTGAAGCCAAAATAAATGTCTCTCTTTTTTCTGTTCCCAAAATAAAAGAGTGTATTGAGCTTTTGCTATCTCTTATTTTCAGTGTGTGTGTGTGCCTGTGTGTGTTGGGGGGTAGGTGGGTGCGTGCGTGTGTGTATGCTCATTCTGGGCACAGTGGGCACATGTATGCTATAGTTTATGTGTGGAGGAGATTAGGGGACAAACTTGGGTATTATAATCCTTGCCATCTACCTTGTTTTGTGAGGTATACAGCACAGTGTGTATACAACACATTGAAAATCCAGCTTCTAGGGACACTCCTCTCTCCACATCCTGTCTGTCTGCCTCACTGTAAGAGTGATATTATTACTTATGTGGACTACGCATCTAGCTTTGCGTGTAGTCTAAAGGTTCAAACACCGGTGCTTACAATTCTGAAGCAACAACGTAGTCCACATCTCCACAGCCCACTCTGTCAACTTTTGATGCCACTTTCCTGGTATGTTTTGTTCCTAGAAGTTAGGAAGGATAAGAGGGAGAAGTGCCAAGAAAGCTTCATGAACACTGGCAAAGCAGCAGTTGGTGAACTGGTGGGTCTGAAGGTGGGTCAGTGCACCAAAGGCCAGGCAATTAAGCAGACCAGTTATAGAGCCAAGCGAGATCTTAAGTTGCAAAAAGCCACTCACAACTGTTTTCAGAATTTTATTGTGATTGCTACTTTATTGTCACCATCTCCTCCCTGTTTCAGACAAAGCTTAAGAGAGAAGGGTGTGGGTTTGGTATCTTTGGCCCCGGGACATGAAATTCTGGGTTGGGGTGGCAATTAAGTGGTGGATATGAGAGTTAGGAAAGCTCTGTTGATATACCATAAGGCCAGGTGCTTCTTAGAAACAGGGAGCAGGGTGTGCATTTTGAGGAGATCAGTAAGCAATCAGGAAGGGGAGGTAGATGTCTAAGTCCTCATGAAGGATCCAGACTACTGCCTCCACCTCAAAGTCTCTCATAAAAAAAACACCATGCTGGCCAGGTTGAAGCAGAAGGCTAGATCAAAGAGGTGGTCCCGGATAGTTGTGGCCTGGGAATCTTCTTGCTGGGCCATATCTATCACCTGCCACTGCTCACCCACTGATGATGCCACAAAGTGTTCTTCATACTCCTCCTCGTCCTGGTCTAGAACATAAAAGAAGGACAGAAATGGGCAGCCCCAGTCGCACTTGTAGTCTGTATCAAAAAGGGATTGAGGTGAAGGGTGGAGAGATAAGTGAGGGCCAACTGCCAGTCATAACACAGGCCTTGACTGGGTGAGAGAATGCTTTATCTAGAGGGCTTTTCCGATCTCACTTCAACCGTAGCCCCATCCCAAACACAGGTGACAACCACTTCTCACTCCAGTTCCCTCCTCCAAAGGAGTGAGAGATATCTTCAAGCATGAAGGCAAAGAGGCCCTCTCTAGATACTCTACTTCTTCAGAGGCCTTTGACAATTGTAGGTAGCCCCATGCTGTGACCTAGCTAAGAGTCTGTGTTAAGCCAAACATTTTTATGTACAGCTATCATTTCATTCTGTGGTGATAGGGAACATGTTATCTCCCAAAATCCAAACCCCAGATTGATCATGACCTAATCATCTGCTGGAACCTGGTTTGAACCCAAGAAAACCCTTATGTCCACCCCCCCACCCACCCATCCCATCCCTACCTCTCTCTCCTCTACCCACCTTCAGGGAACGTTTTGTCTTTCTGACTCTTGTCACCATCCAGGCTCGCACTGCCCTTCAGAGTCTTCACCCCTTTCACTTGCAGCAGCAGCAGCATAGCTGTCAGGAATGTTGCTCTGTGGAGCTGGGAGCCCAGAGAAATCATGGGCCTCTTCTCTCATGCTGCCTCTGGCCCCAGTCCCCAGCTCCCAGCACCACCCTATCCCTTTCTTAGCTCTTACCCCTTGCCAGCATCGCTTTTCCTCCTTCTCTTCCATAGGACCTCTGACTATATGTGTCCTATGACATCACTGCCGTGGCTGGTATATCCTACATTCTAGATCTTTATACCATTCCAGTGCCAGAAAGAAGAGTGAGAGAGAGCAGAGGCTTCTGAGATGGCTGTTAATGGGTCATGTTATAGACCACAACCTATAAGGGTTCCAGAATTTGCCAAGTATCATCATATGTATTACACCATTGAATCTGCATAGCTACCTGCACTCTAAAGGAACAATATTCTCATAGCCACTACTTACATGAGAAGTCACTGGAAAAACACACCTCCCACACAAGATGACAGGCATCAGTATGCAAAGCAGTAATCTACATTGGTGATTTTAAGTCTAAATGTGACACGTGTCTATAATTCCATATAGCTTTTCTATATGCAAAATGGTTGGCACAGATGATGGCCACCACATTCTACCCATCAGAATCCTCAGGCACATACATGTACATGATGCTCTGCAGGAAACTCAAGTCTGTTGAAAACTGGGAATAAGGTCATAGGAAGAGTGTAAGAAAGTACACACACACAGTAAGGCAGAGAGACAGAGTCACAGAACTTATGCATGGTGCATAGAGATGAACAGAGGTGGAGGCTGAGTGCTAGGCTGATGGTATAGCCCTTCCTTCCATTTCTCCTGAGGGGAGGGAGCAGTAGGAAAATAACAAGTTCAAGGCTTGCCTGTGTTACAGAGTGACTTCAGGCCAGTTTTGAGACAGGTATACATCCCAGTGAGACCCTGTCTTATAAAAGTAGATTTTTTTTTTAATGGCTGGAGATGTAGTTCAGTGGTAAGATGCCTGGCATGAACAAGATCCTGCGTTCAATCTCCAGTCTAACAAACAAATGAACAAACACAAAATAAAAGAAATAGTGGCAAAAAGTTAGTTATCTTCTCTCTGAGAAAAGGATATTCTTTTTTTTTCTTTCCTTTATTTCCCTTCATTCTAGGACTTTTCCTGTTTTACATCTAGGCTGAAATACTGTCTTTTGTTGTTGTTGTTGTTGTTGTTGTCTTGTTTTGTTTTTCGAAACAGGGTTTCTCTGTGTAGCCCTGGCTGTCCTGGAACTCACTCTGTAGACCAGGCTGGCCTCGAAATCAGAAATCTGCCTGCCTCTGCCTCCCAAGTGCTGGGATTAAAGGCGTGTGCCACCACTGCCCGGTGAAATACTGTCTTCTATTGTGTATCTTCTTGTATTCTCTGACACAGAAAAGCTATTTCAAGGGTACCTGACAACTCCTTGCTCGATGTGGGGTGGGGGGTGGGGGAGTATACAGAGAGAAAAGAGTGTGGAAAAGAGTCAAAGCTTCTAAATATTGCAATCAGAGAGAAATTGCCTTCCACAAGTCAGACCTGTTGGCTAGGTGGTAAAGAGGACTCAAGGGTGGTGGTGGGTAGGGAAGATAGCATAATGGTCCTAGCTGGAAAACAAAAACTGATGCGGGCCATGATCAGCAGCTAAGTCCAGGGACAGGGAAGGTTTGTTACTCTTTCTCACCGTGCACGCATTGCTTGGAAAAATGTATGTAAGCACAGGCTCCAGGAGATGTACAGAAACCTATACCTTTCTGTAGGAAAGAATTGCAGAAATGAGAAGATGAGAATAGAGATGAAATGCTTTTCCAGTCTTCTCACTCCCTCCATGCTAGCAGGTACACTCACATGAAGCCTGCCAGATTCCAGCTCTTACTTCCTTGAGTTCCAAACCAGGTGACAGGAGACAGAGGGTGGGGGGGGGGAGGGTGATATAGAAAGACACTTTATGGTGGTGGCATAAAGGTGTAAAAGTGCAGTGACCTTGATCACCCCAACCTTGCACCCATTGACCTGCAGATCCAAAGAATGATGAATGAATGAATGGAAAAAAAAAATCCTACAAATCTCCTCCTGGCTATTTTGGAGGAATAGCTTCTTGGTTCTCTGGTATGCAGAGAAACTCACAGCTCTGTAGACCTGAATGGGAGGGCAGCTGTGGGAGGAGTATCTGGAGTGGAAAGAACCAACATCGGCTCACCATCAATGACTTCTACCTCTTTACCAGATCACATGCCTGACTCTTAGCATCAGAAGTAAATCATGCAAAACCTGGGAATTTCTTTCTTTCTTTCTTTCTTTCTTTCTTTCTTTCTTTCTTTCTTT
>NW_021604710.1:491993-590998 GCF_004785775.1 Grammomys surdaster | reverse complement strand
CTTCCTTTCTTCCTTTCTTCCTTTCTTCCTTTCTTCCTTTCTTCCTTCCTTTCTTCCTTCCTTCCTTCCTTCCTTCCTTCCTTTCTTTCTTCCTTTCTTCCTTTCTTCCTTTCTTCCTTTCTTCCTTCCTTCCTTTCTTTCTTTCTTTCTTTCTTTCTTACTTTTTTTTTGTTTTTTGTTTTGTTTTTCGAGACAGGGTTTCTCTGTGTAGCCCTGGCTGTCCAGGAACTCACTCTGTAGACCAGGCTGGCCTTGAACTCAGAAATCTGCCTGCTTCTGCCTCCCAAGTGCTGGGAATAAAGGTGTGTGACACCACTGCCCGGCGGGAATTTCTTAATATTTACCTTCTTGCAAAGTATAACACATATAAAAGTGCAAAGAAACAAATAACCAAAAAAAAAAAAAAGAGGAGAAGAATAAGAAAAACCCCTAACAATTCAACCACCTAATGATAACTTCTATTAGTGTGGAATCGAAATGTAGTGCTTCTTTTCTCCTCCTAGATACTTGTGAGAAGGTGGGACATCCCCTGGACTCAACAATGGGTAGCATGCCTGCAACTAAGATGCCACTGCCCTACCAAGGGCACTATTACTAGAGAAAGGGCTATCTGGAAGAGAGGCTACAGTGGCATTTGGTGCAGAAGGCTACAGGAATACTGAGTAGAAAGAGACGACAAGAAAGGGCAACAGAACTGTGGGGTGGCAATATAGACTATTATCAAAAGGAAGGAATAGTGGAGAGAAAAGCCAGAGGAGGGAAGATTCAAACCTCTCTTTCACCAACAGATTGATGGAGATGGTACAAGGGATAACTTGGTTCCCATCCAACTTATCCATCCCTCTCCCATTGAAGACTCTAGTGCAAGCAAGAGGAGCAAGGGGAAAAAAGTTGAAGACCTGTGAGAGCTTCCTTCCTTCCTTCCTTCAGGGACCTATGACCAATGTCCTTAGTGACCAAGCCTGCTCTGTGTGACTCTCAGTGAGCTAGACTTCTCTACCACAACCCCTCTACACCCCACCCCCACCGCCTCAAGGATCAGCTTTATGGGCTTAGTGTTTCCTTGGCAAGTGCACTGTTCATGACCTGCTCCCTCTCTCCTTATCAGCGCATCTATAACCCCCCTTCAATCTTATCACGCCGTCCATCTCCTTAGACTAGAAGTCCAGAGGTTTCAGAGACCATTTGCATTCACACTGACCAACCCCCAAAGAAGCATAAAAATGCTCCACAAGGTGACCCTCCCACTCCTGGGGTAAGAACACTGTTTATCCTTGTCTCACGTTGTTCTTCTTCCTTTCTGTATTTCCTTTTGTTTCCTTTCTCCATCTGCTCTAGATATTTTGTTCTGTGGATCAAAGCTCTCTCACTTACGTCAAAAGGAAGGGGCAGTCTTAAGGCTTTCCAAGAGAGGGTCCCAAGCATATCCTGTTCAAGTATCTCATATCTGTATGGCCCAAATATTCCTAAGAAGTACAAAGACCTGGAGAAGTATGGATTGGACATTAAGGTCACTAGTTGAAAGCCTGCTTCAATGTTGTCTCCAGCCCAGGAGATGAAAGAGCACACTGCCTCCCAGTGTGGTATATTCTCATTCCGAAGCTGCCCTTGCTTTATTTCTACTGATCTCACAGGTCCATTGAAGGAATACATTCAATAACAGTAACATGTCTCATTGAAAGCCAGGACAACTATTTGATAAAGGAACATTGCCTTGTCGAAACCCATTCCTCCTGCTGTGTTGAAAGTGTCTCACGATTTCTCTATCCTTTAATCATTCTCAATTTCTGCTGTCTAACATCAGGAGTTGCACAGAATTCCCTCGGAGTCTTCTAGGATCTGCAGCCCAGGGTACTAGTATCACCTTCAGAATTATCTAGCTTTGCTCCCTCCCCAAATTCCTTGGCCCCACCTCTCTGCCTCTCCCAGTCTCAGCTGCCCAGCCCACTGCCAAGAATCTTGAAGGTTCTTCCCCTTCCCCCCTCCCTACTCCAGGCTGTTTTATGCCCCCAGGCTCAGTTCTGGGAAGGTCCCCTCCCCTTCTCCCAGCAATGTGGCCAGTTCTTCAGTACACAGGCACATATTCACACCTCACAACCACTCACAGCACGCACAAGTTACCGGGAGATATATAAACCTTTCTTCACCCACCAGCAGACCTAGACTCCCGAGCTTCTGTCATCCTCTACTGACTCCTTCCATGAGATTTGAACAAGTTGCTAATACTTGCAAGAAAACATGGGGGCAAAAAGGCCTTGGAATCAACTTCAGAAACTTCTCAACTGGTGGATCAGAGAACAAGACTGGAACCAGCATGTGGATCAACTGCATATGCTACAGCAGAAAAGGTAGGCTCTTCAGGGTGCCAATACTACTGCGCGGATTCTTAAGTCTTTTGGTTTATAGCCTGTTGCCCTGAGAAAACACTCAAACTCAATGCCAGGCTCTTGCCTGTGTTCACCCTTTCCAGCCTAGATGGCACACTACTCCAGCTAGCCCGTTGTATGGGTTTGTATACATGGAGACCTTGAATGTGGTTGTAAAAGCAAAGTGACAGTGACAGCCGAGTTAAACTTCTCTCCTTGCCTCAAGGAAAGAAGTAGCAAAGGGACCCCCCCCAAAAAAAAGAAACACATAGAAGCTAGGTGTGTTGGTGGGGAGGTCAAGCAAGAGAAGATTGCTGGGAAGTAGCTTTCATTGGGGAAGGGATCATATTGTGCAGGTTTTGAAGGAGCTTTCGTTTAGAGGACTTGAAGACAGAAGGGTCATGGAGTTGTCATCAGGAAGAATGACAATAGATTACCTGGGCTGTGGGGAGGCATTTGGTTTTTTGTTTGTTTGTTTGTTTGTTTGTATAATGCCGCCATGTGATTAGCTGAAAGCAGCTCAGGTGAGATTGGAATGCTAACTTCAATTCTACCTTTTAACATGTGGTGCTTGTTAATGGTAGGTTGTGGCCAGCTATCATGGGAATAACTAAAAGCCTTTAGTGTAGAGTTGCTGACCCAGCTCCAGATAGAAAAAGCTGTCCAGGCATGATTCTCCCTCAGGAGAGCTTCTGCATCAGGATTTGTGAGATTTGCTTCCTCTTGAGATCTGACTAAAACACGGAATGAGCCGATGACAAAATACCTGCCAGGGCTCAAAAGAGCCTTGTGCTTGGTTCAGTGTTCAGCTTGTCCTGGTTGAAAGTGTTAATAATTGTAAAGGAGTCTTGCATTAATCTTTCGTACTGAGTCCTTCCACTGACTCGGTACTCCATTTATTCACAAAGCTCCACCCTGGGCTATGAAATGGAAACCTCGGCATCTTCTTGCCTTGTGTTAGGGCTGGACTAGGGTAGACTTTGAGTTCATTTGGTTTCTGGACTTTCCTCAGC
Organism: Grammomys surdaster; assembly: GCF_004785775.1. Lineage (NCBI taxonomy): Eukaryota > Metazoa > Chordata > Mammalia > Rodentia > Muridae > Grammomys > Grammomys surdaster. The sequence goes on along the minus strand of NW_021604710.1, from coordinate 587,619 downwards.
AAAGCTGCAGTGGGGTCAAGGGTGAGATTGGACAAGAGCGTTATATAGTAGCTTCCACACAAAGGGTAAACTCTGGAATCTAGCCCAAGCCACTCTGAGCTGGTCAGAGCCACAAGGCTCAACTGGGACCATGAGCCGAGATGAAATAGGGCAGGGTCTGACCTCTGGCTTGTTATGATCCTCCTTGGGAGCATTATGGGGGATAAAAAGTTTCTTTAACTATAACCCCCCCTCCTCCTATTGCCTCAAGACACACGGGAAGAAAAAAAAATGGGGACTTAGAGAATCAAGGAGAAATAACGATCAACTCTCTCTTCTGCTTTCCCAGTGGCCCCCAAATTGCTAGACTTATGTTTGCCTTTGGAGCCCAAATTATGTTGTTAGGAAGTCTGGCTTAGCCGGGCGGTGGTGGTGCACACCTTTAATCCCAGCACTTGGGAGGCAGAGGCAGGTGGATTTCTGAGTTTGAGGCCAGCCTGGTCTACAGAGTGAGTTCCAGGACAGCCAGGGCTACACAGAGAAACCCTGTCTCGAAAAACCAAAAAAAAAAAAAGGAAGTCTGGCTTCAGCTTTATCTCCTATTCTATCCAGGCAAAATCAAAATCAGAGATTAACACTGGGATGTTTGTAAAAGACCAGTCTCTACCAGCTGAAAAGCCCAGAGTTCAATTCTCTTTGGTTGAAAACGAAGTATTTAGAGTTTTAGATTAAAGGTTAAATACGGGAAGAAGGCATGGCCTACATGTTAGCATTCCTTCTAGGCTCCACCCCACAGTTACCTGGCAACAGCCAAGTATGCCTGCCTCATTATAAAAGGGGCTGCTTGCTCCCTTCTCACTCTCTTCTCCTCTTCTCTTGCTCTCTTCCCCTCTTCCTCCTCTATCCCTTCTCCCCTCCCCCCTCTCTTTCCACCCCTTCATGGCTGGCCTCTACTCCTCTCTCTGTCTCTCTCTGTCTCTCTCTGTCTCTCTGTCTCTGTCTCTGTCTCTCTCTCTCTCTCCTTCCCTCCCTCTCTCTTTCTCTCTCTCTCCCTCCCTCCCTCCCTCCCTCCCTCTCGCTCTCCCTCTCCCTCTCCCTCTTTCTACCTTTCTCTATCTCTACTACCCTCTACCCTCTAAACTCCTCTCCCCTAAATAAATTCTACTGTATACTGTACCAGTCATGTGGCTGGTACCTCAGAGGGAAGGGATCCCTCAGCGTGGACCCACAGAGGCACCCCCTTTCCCCATGCTATACCTTGCCTCCACCAAACATATCCCTAGCTTCTTCTTATTTTTATAAAATACAACACTTATAAGCACTCCAAACACTCTATTCCCAGCTCAGAAGTGCATTTAAACAACCCAAAGTAGTGGTGAGAACTTGAATGGGGAGAAATGTATGAGTCAAGGGCTTACCTTTTTTTATTAGATCTAGATCATAAACTTCACAGAATTTGTAAGATCTAAAGCTAGTTTGAGTTCTTCCAGTGCCTGGTCTCAAAACTCACCTTGGCTACAGAGAACAGGTCTAACTGGCCTGGGAGCCTGGAGAACTGACAGAAATATCTCCTCCTCCTCCTCCTCCTCCTCCTCCTCCTCCTCCTCCTCCTCCTCCTCCTCCTCCTCCTCCTCCTGAGAGACAAAGTTGATTTGTAATTTCTTACTGTGAACAACATGACCATATCAGAGAATGCCTCTGCCTCCTCTGACCATGGCCTGTCTCTGATGGTCACTAGTAGACTTCTTCTCATCTTCCTCCAGTATTCGGGAGTCTCCACTGCTTAGAGCAGCCAAGGAAAATGATCTGTGCACACTTAAGAAACTTCAACATGACCAGAACTGTGACTTCCGACAAAGAGGTGAGTTCAGAATTAGTGGGATAGTGTTGTGTTTGGAAATGGCTGCGTGGAGAAACTGCTGAGCTAGGACCTTCTTGAAGGAGAATTGCAAGTATTTGGTATCCTTGGCTTACTCCATTCCAGGAGCTCTGGGGGAGACAGCACTGCATGTAGCAGCCCTCTACGACAACCTGGATGCTGCTCTAATGCTGATGGATGCTGCTCCATACTTGGTCACAGAATCCACACTGTGTGAGCCATTTGTAGGTAAGGAGGCTTCACAATAACTAAAAGCTAAATAAACGTGGGTGGGTGAACTACCATTTCTAAAATATATCTGTATAGGGAAGGCTCAGGACATGCTCCTCATGAGTCGAGACAAATACAAGACCTTACAGCTTGGGTTTTAGCTCTCATGGTTAATTTTTAGTTTTTCCTATTTCTCTTTAGTCTTCTCAGAGTCCCTCAGACCATTTGAATATTCTCTCTCTCTCTCTCTCTCTCTCTCTCTTCCTCCCTCCTTCCCTTTCTTTCACACACACACACACACACACACACACACACACACACACACACACACGACTGATTATATGTATAGCAACCCCTAAATAAGGGAAGTGTAGAGACATTGTTTCAGGATTCTGAGGGATTAACTATCATTACTTCCTGACTATTCTCCAGTCTACAGCAGAAATATGTCTGAAGAGCTGTCAGGAAACTGCTATAAGGGATGCTGGGGTGTTATCTTCTAGACAGAACTGTTGCTCACAGTTCTCTTTGGGCCAGGTCAGACTGCACTGCACATCGCAGTCATGAACCAGAACGTGAACCTGGTCCGTGCCCTGCTAGCCCGAGAGGCCAGTGCTTCCGCCAGAGCTACAGGCTCCGCCTTTCGTCGAAGTTCCCACAACCACATCTATTATGGTGAGATCCAGGGTCAGGCTTAGAGAAAGGGGAGGTAGAAAGCTGGAATGGGGGAAAAGGGCTATGAAGGAACATTTCCTTCGTTTCATTTTTTGAGAAGTTGGGAGGGGTTAATCCTTCTAGAATTTAGAACCAGAGGCCAATCCCTCCACAATACTCCTTCACGTTTTTTTCCTTGGGTTGTGCTGGGAAAATGATCCCAAACCCCAGGCTAAGATGTGGGAGGAGGAGGCAGTTGTGGGTCTGGAGGGTGAAAGTCCTTCTCATCATCCAATTCTACTGTCTACTGCCATGGATTTCTTTGTGTCTACAGGAGAGCATCCTTTGTCCTTTGCTGCCTGTGTGGGCAGTGAGGAGATTGTTAGGCTACTCATTGAGCATGGAGCTGACATCCGGGCCCAGGACTCCCTGGGTAAGAGCTGGGATGAAGAGGGATTCCTGGATGCTGAGAGGGGTATGGGTATGGGCATTAGTGAGCGAACGGGCAAGAAAAAGAGAGATTACAATGGAATAGAGTATGAAGTCTTCACCAACTCCAGTACTATGGTCACATGACAGCCTCTGTCTTCCCCAGGAAATACAGTACTACACATACTTGTCCTGCAGCCCAACAAAACCTTTGCCTGCCAAATGTACAACCTTCTACTGTCCTATGATGGGGGAGACCACCTGGAGTCTCTGGAACTTGTGCCTAACAACCAGGGACTCACCCCCTTCAAGCTGGCTGGAGTGGAAGGCAACACTGTGGTGAGAACCCATCCCTAAGGTTTCTCCTTAGTGACCTTTTCCATCACAAGCATGGGCAAATCCATGACTTGGTCCATGGATGTTGTCCAGATCATCTTCCAACACATTAACCAAACTAACCATTCAACACTTCTCTTATTTCACCAGATGTTTCAACACCTGATGCAGAAACGGAAGCACATCCAGTGGTCATGTGGACCTCTAACATCTTCCCTCTATGACCTCACAGAGATTGACTCCTGGGGTGAGGAGTTGTCCTTTCTGGAGCTTGTGGTTTCCTCCAAGAAGAAAGAGGTATAGATGCGATAACATGTCCAGAAACTTCATATGAAGAAAGACATATTGAGATGTTTTTCCATCTACTGAGACACTTTGATCCGAAGATACTTCAGAGATTTACAATAGCTAGAGAACAGTCTTTAGGATAAATAATTCCTGTAGGTGCAAATATCATCCAACACTTAGCTTCTGAGACTACTTTCCTCCTGCTTGGCTCTAGTCTTTCTCTTTATGTATCTCATTCTAATTTTTCAGATAATGAACCTTCTAACTTGGAGTCACTTCCTTCCTTCCTTCCTTCCTTCCTTACTTACTTACTTCCATTCATCATTCAGCATATTGAGTGCCTACTTTGTCACAGACAATATACCAGAAACCAAAGAGATAGATAGAGGCAAAAATACATATCCTTTCAGCCAATTTCTTCAGTTTTGGATTGATGTTCTCATAAACTGCAGTACAGTTTGATCTGTACCAAGGGGGCAGTACACACTGGGTATAGGGGCAGGAAAATGGAGGTGGGAACAATTTGGATAGATGTGATAAAATATCTACAGCAAGATACAAAGGGGAGAAGATAATGAGATAAAGAAACATCTGAAAAAGTAGAGAGAGGCAGGTTCAAATTAAACATGAAGAATTAACCATATGCAAAAAAAAAAAAAGATTCATTTGAGGGTGGAGGAAGACTTTCCAGACATGCTGGAAAATCCAGGGTGGAAAGGTGAAGGAGCCTCCAAAAAGGAAGTATACCCCCACCCTCAACCCCACCACAGGAGTTGTACATGACCGAGGACAGGAAAAACAAACAAAAAAAATCTAAAACAAAATGATAAAACCCTAAGAGTTTCACATAAAATTTTCTGGGGATAGAACAACATAAAGATAATTCAGATATAATAGACTGAATGGTATAGAGAAAGGAAGTTTCTGGTATATTGTCTGTGACAAAATAGGCACTCAATATGCTGAATGGTATTGAGAAAGGAAGAGTGGAGAAAATAGCTCCATCGTTCAGGCACCTATAGATATTGGTACAGAACTAAGTTTCCGTTGATTATCTGCTATATAACAATTTCCTAAGAGCTCAGAGTCACAAAGCATGAAAAATTATTGTAACTAATGAGCAGCAGAAAAACTGAACAGCCACTTTGTATGATTCTGGAACAATCCTAGAAACACCTAAAGTCTGAGCAGGTTTTCTTAGGAGTACAAATCCCTACCCTACTATGTAGATTCAGCCACCACACTCCTTTGCTCTTTCTCCCTTTCTTCCTTTCTTCATTTCTTTCTTCCTTTTTTCCTTTCTTTCTTGCTTCCTTCCTCTCTTTCTTCCTTCCTTTCTTTTTACATCTAAATCTCAGAATTTCCTTTTTCCTTTCATTAATTAATTTATTTGTTTTACACACTGATTGCAGATCCCCCTTTTCTCCCAGTTCCCCCTTCACCCTCCCCCCACTCCTCTTTCCTCCTTCCCCTGTCTTCTGAGAAGGGAAGCCCAACTCTTACCACCTGCATGGGTACCAACCTGCCCTGACACATCACATCACAGCAGAACTAGGCACTTCCTCCACCACTGAGAACACCACACAAGCAGCACCAGCTAAGGGAGCAGGAGCCAAAGGTAACCAACAGAGTTTGAATCAGCCCTCCCTCCATTTGTTAGGGGACCCACATGGAGACCATGCTGCACATCTCCTACATACGTACAGGGGGCCTAGTTCCACCCATGCGTAATCTTTGGTTGGTAGTTTAGTTTCTATGAGCCCCCATGGGACCAAGTTAGGTGACTCTGTAGGTCTTTCTTGTGGTGTCCTTGATGCCTCTGGCTTTTACTCATTTTTATCCCTGACCCACAAGACTCCCCAAGCTTCCTCCAGTGTTTGTCTTTGAGTCTTGGCATCTGATTCCATTAGCTACTGGATGAAGCCTCTCAGAGGACAGTTGTGCTAAGATCCTGTCTGCAAACATAGCAGAATATTACTAATAGTGTCTGAGCTTGGCTATCTCCCATAGGATGGGACTAAAGTTGTGCCAGTCATTGGTTGGCCATTCCGTCAATCTCTCCCTTGCTCTTTCATATCAGGTATTAATTACGTGCATTCTCCTATGGGTTTTACACTACCTGTACCAAGTAGTTTTTTTTTTTAACACCACCTATCTTGCTTCCATTTATAGTTCTAGCAACTGATACTCTTAGTACCATCTTAAGCATAAGATTTTTCTATTTTATGGGAAAAATAGATTCTCTGGTTGGGGGCTTCTTCAACTTCCTGCCCTGGATTGTTGAACGTTATCTGGAAACTATCTTCCTCCTTCCACCCTAAAGGGAATGTTTTTTTCTGCCTAATCCTGTCTGCCTTACTTTGAATTTGCCTCTTTTCAGGTGCTTTGTCCCATTCATTATCTTTACTTCTCTCAGAGCACCAACCATTCTGCCATCTCCTATCTTGCTTTTCACTAGTCTAACCGTACTTCCAATGCACATTGAACTATTTCTTGCTAGGTGTTCCCAATTGCTTTCTATTACATTCAGAAAAAAAAAAATCAAACTCCCAATTGTAAAATCTACAGTGCATCTGCACAATGATCTTTGTTATATTTATTTCTCCCGTGTAATTTTTGTCCACTAATCTCAGCAGATTCTTCCACGGTCCCAACCATGTCTTATGTGAAAGAGCAATGACTTCTCAGACCTTCCTACGTAATTCAGTCACCTAACTATGACTTATCTATTATAGTCTCAATGTTGTTGTATGCAGTGTGTTTACTTCTGTAATACTTCTGTGGCACTAGCACAAACCCTAGCATATAATAGAAATTGCTAATTGCCTATCAAAGAAAGTGACTGGATGATGGTGATGATAGTTGCTGCCCTGTCACCTGGAATGCAGTTCAAAACTGAACACTGCTCATTGTGTTGTTCATTCTATATTGTACTTTCTTTCTGATAGGCTCGACAGATTCTAGAACAGACCCCAGTGAAAGAACTGGTGAGCCTGAAGTGGAAGAAATATGGGCAACCATATTTCTGCATGCTGGGTGCTCTGTACATCTTCTACATGATCTGCCTCACCACATGCTGTGTTTACCGCCCACTCAAGTTCCGCGATGCCAACCGTACACATGTTCGAGATAACACCATCATGGAACAGAAATCACTACAGGTTATTCTTCTTCAAAGGGATGAAAGGGAATGGTGGCATGGAATGATGATGTTGTCTCGAGACCACATTGATGTTCTCCAGGAAAGACACTGTTCATAGGCCCAGGAAGTTGCTAACACCTCATCAGTAACACAGGAATTAGACAGGAGATAGGCGGCCATAGATGGAGCCTCAGTAGTAAAAGTGTTTGTGCAGGAAGCTACAGATTGTCTCATAAAACCTTCTTTAAATGTTTGGTAGAACCAACCTCGTTCATTAGTGGAAAAGAGTTCCACTTTATAGTAGACTATCTATGTCTCTGTTGGAGACTCTACAGAAAGATGCTCAAAATGGGCAGCAGTTGAGTGTGAATCATCTCTGTAGGACCGGCTATTTTATAATGTCCTACAGAGGTCTCAGGTGGTAAAGATGGATGAGTAAAGGTTTGGAATAGACTAAAATTGATGTCAAAAAGAGCAAATTCCCCTTTTGTTGTAACAGAGAATAGATTCTGATGAGTCGCTTTGGACACAGGTAGTCAACCAAGAGAATGTTTGAGGGTTTTACTTATGAAACACTAAATGCTTAAAAATATTCTTCAAAAGAATAAAGAGATATGGACAGAAGAAAAATAAAAGAAAGAAAAATTGTGCAAGCTAAGAGCTGATTCGTGGAGAGTTATGATCCATACAGAAACTGGCTATAGAAAGAATTTAACATGGTATGGAAAGGGAGTGGTTTTGTCTAAGGAGAAGATAAATTTTCTGTAATCAAGAAGCAAAACCTTGAATTTGTTGGGTTAGATAAAAGTAGTACACAGAGACAAGAACCCCAAACTAGGTAAAGATATTCCACCTTTCTTGTTCAATTCTGTTTTTTGTATTTTCATTCACTTTTCTATATCTACCTATCTCTTTTTCTACACACCACACATACACACACACACACACACACACACACACAAACACACTCATACTTGTCTGTATATGTAGAGAGCATACATATAAAATAAATGAGTTATATTTATGGTTTTACTATATATATATATCATATATTATGTATAAGATACATGGATAATTAACATGGATTCAGTATGACTTATTATTCAACTGCAAAAGTTATTCTGAGAAAGAATAGAAAAAAAGATGGAAGGAGTGAGAGACAGATAGAAAAGAGAAGAATGAAGTGAGAGAGGGAGAGAGATTGTTTTATCACTAAGTACAACACAAAGGATGATGTCACCAGAATGTCAGAAGTAGACATAGGGGCTCAGAGGAGTTTTCTTTCTGTAGCTCCACCTGGGCATGAAAGTTCAGACCTGCCAGGCAGTGGTGGAGCACGCCTTTAATCCCAGCACTTGGGAGGCAGAGGCAGGCGGATTTCTGGGTTCGAGGCCAGCCTGGTCTACAGAGTGAGTTCCAGGACAGCCAGGACTACACAGAGAGACCCTGTCTCAGAGAAAAAAAAAGAAAAAGAAAAAGAAAAGAAAGTTCAGACCTAGTATAGGCAAAGGGATGGCTAGAAAAGAAGGGTGACACTAATGGTAATAAGAAGTTGAAGAAATGACTAGTAATAGAGAAATAATATAACTATGGACAAGCTGTGGGTAGATGGGCTTTCTCATTGTCTTTGGTCCTAAGTCCTCCTGAGTGTTCTTTCCCAACTTTGGCCTCACACACAGAGATTACACACTGGCAATATAGATGAGGTTCCGCCCTGACTGCACTTTGGTGATGAAGAACAATTAAATAAGACTAAGTCCCACATGCGTTTTTCTCACTGTGGCAAGATGAATTATGCATAAACATATTTCTTTAGCCAGGTGGTGGTGACACACGCCTTTAATCCCAGCACTTGGGAGGCAGAGGCAGGCAGATTTCTGAGTTCGAGAGTTCAAGGCTAGCCTGGTCTACAGAGTGAGTTCCAGGACAGCCAGAGCTATACAGAGAAACCCTGTCTCGAAAAAACAAACAAACAAACAAACAAACATATTTCTTTAACCCATATAGCCTAAATTATGTTTAAAAGATCCTTTTTTCTTTGCCTCAAGACTAAATGTAGCATAATGATAGCTAAATGTCCCAGTCATCCATCTTTCTTCCCTTCTTTCTCTCTCCTTCCTTCCTTCCTTCCTTCCTTCCTTCCTTCCTTCCTTCCTTCCTTCCTTCCTTTCTTTCTTTCTTTCTTTCTTTCTTTCTTTCTTTCTTTCTTTTTCCTTAATATCTTTAGTCCTCTCAATTTTGCTTCAGTCAGTTATTCTGATCAAAATAGAGGACTCTTATTAAATATTCTTTCCTTGGCAATGGGGCAAGGAGTAAGAAGGCCAGAGATACAGTAATAAGAGATTTAGATAGCAAAGAACATCAGTGAATAGTCCTATACTTTGATTAATCTTTAAGCATTAGCCCTGAGTTTCTAGAATGTTCTGGTTCTAAGTCAATTTGGATAACACAAGGAGCTCCTGGACTTTTCAACATAATTTGGAATCTTCCACTGTCACATTATACAAAATTGCTTGAATAATAGGAAATTTTCTTTTTTTTTCCTACTTTTTTATTATTTGAAAATCTTACCAGGCAGTGGTGGTGCATGCCTTTAATCCCAGCACTTGGGAGGAAGAGGCAGGTGGATTTCTGAGTTTGAGGCCAGCCTGGTCTACAGAGTGAGTTCCAGGACAGTCAGGGGTACACAGAGAAACCCTGTCTCGAAAAACCAAAAGAGAGAAAAAAAAAAGAAAATATCAGAACTACAAAGGTATAAAAATATACTGTCTAGTCTTGAACTCAATTGTTGACCAAATAGTTAGCCTGGGGAGCTTTTGATTAAATAAATGAATTTAAATTTTGCTTAAATAAATGACTTTACCAGCACTGGTAACCCAGGGCTTTGGGGGGCATTCTAGGACTGCTTTTGTGACTCTTTTATTGTCTGTGGAAACCACTAGACTTTAGGACCTTAAAGAAATATTCTAACTTCATGTGTGGAATTTTATGAAAACAGTCGAGCAGCTCCATCCTGGACATCTGGAAGAAAAGGGGGAAAATCTATTTGCACAAGGCAGGACAAAGTACATAAAAACTAAGCCATATAAGGGTGGAATTAATTTATCTTCACTTAAATTTAGAGATGTCAAAATGACTATGTGCTTTATTGGTCAGCCATAGAGTTTTCAAGTAATTGAGAAGTTCAAGGCCTAGGAATCAGATTCCTTAGATTTTAATACTAACTTTGAAATTAAATAGTTTTGTGGCCAGTAATAACTCTTATTGCTTTCTCAATCAGTGTATTTTAAACAAGAGTACATGTACAGATTTGCAAAGCTAGTTAAAAAGACAGGTCCTCATGCTACAAACCAGACCTAAAAACTGAGAGTGTATGAAGTAGAACCCTAGTCTTGTTATTTTAAAGGAACTCAAGTGACTAATATTCAACTAAGATTGAGAACTACCAGATTTCACCCTGCAGGTTTGTTTCTAACTTTCTAGTCAGAAGGTCACTTACATTTTCAGTGGACTATTTGTCTTGAGAGTGTTGACTTATATGCATCATTACAACTGGGCATGGTTATGCATGCCCTTATCCCAGCACTCAAATGGCTTGCTTGATTTTATATAGAGAGTAGGAGACTATCCAGGGCTAAAAAGCAAGACATGTATGTATGTGTGTGTCTGTCTATCTATCTAATCTATCTAATCTATCTATCTATCTATCTATCTATCTATCTATCTATCTATCTATCTATCTTCTAATTATCCCTTTTGTCGTCTAGAAAAGATTCTGTCAAGTTCTTCTTAGAAACATTTCAATACTCTCTTCATAAAAAAAATAATGCTTAATACTAGTGTAGATATTAGAAATTCAACAACCGTGATCTGTGCAAAACACAATAAAGCTAGTATTCTTTTCTAAAAATTTATAAATTGATATACAGTAACCAAATTAGCATATGAATATAGGTTTTATTGCAAATTACTTATGATTAAAACTTTATCCCGAGTAAGAAAAAGGGTACAGTGGTAAGTTAAATAGCATATAGAACAAGCATGGTTCCTGTCAGGGACAAAAAAAGGATTGTGAAGAATCTTGTGTCTTGAACTGAGGTCAAAATGAACTGTAGGGGAAAACAGAATTTTAGGCAAGAAGAATGCATATACACAGAGCCTAAGGCAGGTAACTCTTCTTCAGTGTCTAGAAAAGAAGACTGTCTGAGACAGAGAACTGAGCAATGTACCACAGGTAGGGCTGTGGAGGCAGATCCTTCCCAAACTGTATAAGGTGCTCTGGGCCACATTCAGGGATAATCTTTATCTTCAAAGTTGCAGAATGCTCAGACTTTTAAATATGAAATTAGCCTGGCCAGACTGAACTGCTACTTTCTACCTGGGCTAGGGAGGTTTCAAACCCTTGACAAGCCTTTTGTCTCAGCCTCCTGAGTGCTGGGATTGTAGCCTTGTACCACCCCACCTGGATATAATGATGTACATTAACAAAAAATCCTCAGGCCAAATAGTGTGCCAGGTTGCAAAACAGACCATGAAGGATTAAGAAGCTATGGAGATACCAATCAGGTGGCTATTATAGTTTTCCAGGCAAGAGAATATGGTGACTTGGCATAGTGATTTCATGGGGAGCGGTGGGAAGAGTTGGCATGAGGAGACTTAATGATGGTAAAATCATTATTTCTTTGCGATAGTTGTAGACAGTGAAGGGGAAGACAATTCCAGGAATTACGCATTGTTTCTGATCCTTTTGAAATCATCTTTTTGGCACAGTAAGCGTGATGATTCCATATGCCCTTCTCTCTCTTAAGTTCCAGATAACCCAGGACATCATAGCTCTTTAACACCCATCCAATCTTCAATTTTGTATAATCCTCGTTCAAAGCTTCTAATCAGCTCCCTGTGGAACAAACATTGAAATTAAAGCCAGGAAAAGGAAATATGAGAAACAAGGAGCCTGGAAAATAAAAATAACCTCTACTGAGTCCTTACTATGTGCACCCTGCATGCACTTGTCATGCTTTGGAGACCTGGTGAAGCTAACTTGAAGTTTCTAGCAGTAAAGCTGGAGTAGGATCAAGATGTTGCATTTTCAATAAGCTACCAGGTGAAGACAATGTGATTCTTTAGATCAATTTTTCTATACAACAAAGCATCATATTATTTAATATTCCTCTTACTCATAAATAAAATGAGCACCATTGAAACAGTGACAGCTACAAAGCTAGACGTTTCTAAGCACTTTGAAGAAGACATTGGGTTAGCAAAGGCAGTGTAGGTGTTAGACTTCAAATGTCCATCTCCTTAGAACCTTGAATTATAAAGACAGGTGATTTCTCCCTTCAAGAGTTATATGCTGTATCCTAGTTGTTTTTCATTGACAACTCAATGTCCTAAGGTTTTGAGCTAGCTGGGGTCCACCACTGTCACCTTTTATATAGAAATCCTTGTAAAGGTGAGCACACCCTAAGTGAGGGAAGGGGATCAGACATGGAATATCTCCTGCTCCCAGCTGCTGAGCTACTCACTGTTCTCCAGTTTTCATAATTATAACTATCATTTTATGTCCTTAGCCTATTAGATGTAGGGTAAATCGTACTTCTTTGGGAATAGGTAATTGTTCTTAAACCAAGGTGGAGACTTGGTTCTAGTCACTATTCCCAGAACCCTTTGAAGATGAGGGGGCTATTGATCTCAAAGCCCTCTCAGGAGGGCTCAGGAACAAGACTGAGTTTTATGAAATTGTGTGGGAGGAAGAGCAAGAATACTGTCTTGGGTAGAATTTTTGTGCTACATGGAGTCTTTATCATCCAGAATCTCTCTGTATTCTCTATTTCTTTTTCTGTCTTTGCCACCCCCCTCTTTATTCTCTTATTAAAACACTGGAATGGATTTTGACCTTCTTGGCCTAATTCCTGTAGTTCTTTAGATAGACATACTACTTTTTTTTTTCAATTTAAATGTATGATTAATCTCCATGATTCTACATACTTGATGTTCAAAGCTAAAAACAAGTGAGGATGACCAGAGGTTCTGGGTTCTATAACAGTTAGTAACATAGCCACTTAGATGCGATTTCAATTTAGAACTTAGAATGGCAAGCAAAGAGTTTGGGCTATGCCCTTACAAAGGGCAAAGAGATGTGATCCCTGCCAGTACTTGCCAAGGTGAGCCAAGATTGTGAGTTTCCGTCCAGCCTGAGCTACATAGTGAGATGCCCACCCCACCATATCAAACTAAGCATACCAGAACAGAGTAAAATAAAAGAAGAAAGGGGTACAAGCCCTATAAGAACAATTCACAAAGGAGTGGCCACTCTTACTTAATGACTTCTTGGAAGAGAGAAAATATTTCTCAATCAGTTTTCCTGAGAAAAGCATTCCCACTTAATGGGTTATTTCCCTCTTCTATCTGCAACTTCCAGGGAAAACTGCTTCGCTGCAGCTTCCACAGTTATCCAGTGCACCCCACCCCCCAACACACTTGTAAGTGAATTCCTGGGTCATAAACTCTGAGAAGGAAATATTTCTTGGAACTAGGATCCTACTCTCCTATGACCAACAGTCCTTACTTTGGGATGCATACCATAAAAACCTTTAGATTCCTTGAAGAAAAACAATGAGTTGACATAAACTCTCCTGGGATCCTGCTTCCCATTTGTGTTGTGGTAAACATTCAGCAGTTAATTCTTGTGGCCAGTACTGTTTAGGAATTCTGTTCAATTTATAGAATAAGAGAAATCCTTCCTTTGACTGGCAACAAGGCCCTTTGTAGGTCTGTGATTTGGGGGAGAAAATTGGCAACAAGGCCCTTTGTAGGTCTGTGATTTGGGGAACAAAATTGAAAACCTGAACTGGATTTTTTTCAACTTGTTTTTGTGATGTAGAATGGTCAGTACTTCTAGCCTTCTAGAGGATGGACTCCTAGCTCTTCCAGCTCACTGGTGTCTCAGGCTCTACTCTGCACTCTCCTGAACATTCTCTCTAGAACAGTCAGCTCATAAAGAATAGTTCAGTGAAGTGTGAATAACTGGTCCCTGCAAGGAATCTGGTTACTGGCAACAATTAAATTCCAGGTTATTACTACTCCTAAAATTTTAGGCTGTTAATAATTCCTAAAATTCTTAACCATACGGCAATGCGGAAAATTCTGGTTATTTGCAGGAAATATTTATTTTTAGAGTAGAGTAGAATGGGATGTTTTTTACATTTCAGGTGACCTTGAGCAAGGACTCAGAAGAACTCAGGCAAGTGCCGTATTTTGTATTAGTTTTCTTCTAAATAGATTTCTCTATTTCTACTTACTTGTTTATTTCCCTCGTTCATCTGCATCTTCCAGGGAAGGCTGCTTCTCTACAGCTTCCACAGCCCCTTTCTTTCTTTGCTTTTTTGCTAAATGAATAATCTCTCACAATTTCATGAACTGTGTATAAAAGGCAAGAGTCAGATGTGAATGTCCTCAGGATGCTCTAAGAGATACATAGTACTCAGGCACATCAATGCTTTAGATGAGTTCCAGAACTGATCAGGAGAGACCATTGTGTGTGTGATGACACACACCCAGGACTCTAGCATTTGGGAAGTATGATCACCCATGAGTTTGAGGCCAACCTGCTCTATACAATGTGTTCCAGGCCAGCCATGGGCTAAATGGTAAGACCTTGCCTTAAAAACTAACAAACAAATCAAAAAATAATAATAAAATAAGAGCATCAAAAATAAATAGATAAGTAGATAGACATAGATGGACAGATACATAGATAGATATGTACATAGATAGATAGATAGATAGATAGATAGATAGATAGATAGATAGATACAAAAACAGAACTAGAACCAAATAAAATAGCAATTACATCCTGGCCCACCACTCTACCCCAGGCATTTCTCATTTCAGGGAGCTCAGCCAGGTTTTACCTTTTTTTTCAGAGCAGTCCCTGCCTCTATCTCTATTTGTTAAATGTATTCAGACTGCACCTAGTTACTTTCTCCTCTGAAAAACATTTAGGGAACATTGTCTAAAACCATCTGGTTTTTATCCTGAAGGTATTAGACAGCTAGGAAAGACATAAACAGAAGTCATGTGATAATGTTCACGTTTCCAAAAGATTAGTCATGGAACTTGGAAGGAAGTAGAATCCAGGAATGGAGGGTAAACAAGGTGATAGACAGCCATGTATTTGTCTGAAGGCATTGGGTCCTGCTAAATGAAAGAAAGTGAAGCACAGTAAGAGCTTGGCTGAACAAATAGAAGCTGAGGCTGTGTGGCTGTGGTAACTTAAAGACAGTTTGCCAAACACAACCTTAATTCCCAAACCTTGTTTTAAGAACCACAGATCTAAAGAACCATGAATGAGATGTTTAATTTAGACAGAACATCTTGATTACAACCCCTAAAGAATAAAATTTTAAAACTTCAAAAGGCAAATTTATTATTTATTGGGGCTTAATTATGGGGAAGCTTAGGATAATTAGTTAAGGGGAATCCTTGTCACTTCCTGAATCATAAGACATGATCATTGAATTTCAAGGTCTCTTCTCAATTTTAAAGCACTACCATTTTCTTTACACTATAAAAAAATACTCATCCTCAATGAAACAAAGTTTTATGTCAGTAATAAAACAATGTAATCAAAGGCCAATACTTTAAGTGCCTAATACAATTATTATGACATATTTCACAGAGAGAGAGAGAGAGAGAGAATAGTTTTTTAAAAAAAGACAACAAGCAAAGCCCTTTATTTTGTTTGCTTAGTGGGCTCACAGAAGACTCCACATTCTGCAGCCAGGTTTAAGAGATCGGACCCTTGGAGAAAGGGCAGCCTGGTGCTCAAGGAAACACTTGCAGTCCTTGGCTGCCTATCTGACTGTTGAATTTGTGGAAGGGAATGTCTCCATAATTTAAAAAAAAAAAAAATCTGCTGGGTATGAGAAGAGGGTTTGTTGAGGTGGGGTGGGGAAACCTAGAGAGATTGGATCCCTGTTTTTCTATAAATGGTGTCATTGCTGCACTGGCCTGTAGGGGCACTCTTGTCCTCAGAGCTCTTTGACTTCTTTTGTCTTGTCAGCAGCATTTACAACCTCCTTCTTTCTTTCATAACAAAGTCTCAGGCTGACCAGGAAGGACTCAGATTTGTTTCACAGTCAAACAATGGGTTTAAATTCCCAACCCTTCTAACTCCACCACTTGGTTGCTGGGACTTGGCCTTGAATTCACCGTCTTTCTGTCTCTACCTCAAGGTTTCTGGGATTACAGATTTTTACTATCATTCCGGTCTCTGTCTCTGGAGAGACTGAAGGGAGAAAAAGTTGATGACATAATCTAAATCAGGGGTTCTCAACCTATCAGTCGCAACCCCTTGGAGTTGCATATCAGATATCCTGAGTAACAGATATTTACATTATAATTCATAACAGCAAAATTACAATTATGAAACAGCTAGAGAAATAATTTTATGGTTGGAGGTCAGCAAAACACAAGCAGCTGTATTAAAGGTAGCAACATTAGGAAAGTTGAGAACCACTGGTCTACACCCACTCACCAAGATACAAAGTTTTAAAAATAATTTGTAATTTTTGTGCAGAAACAGATTCACTTGTCTACTTTCTGTATTTAACATTACTTCTCAGTTAATGTGTTTACTATTTATTCCTCTACTTACCTAAGGTCTTAAAATGAATTGGCATGGTTATAGTAAGAAATAAATGCTACAGGGGCAATAAACAAATAAGAGGACATATTCTGTGAACTGAATTCAATAGAGATAAAGTCAGCTCATATAGTTGCCAGGGCTGAGGACAAAATAAGCAAAGAAAACACATAACTAGCAAACAACAAACCCTGGAGCAGCTCCAAAGCATTTCCCAGGCTTAGATGTATAATTCCATGCTAAAATTGCACGTAATTTTTTTCCAGAAAGCTTTCTTGTATTCTCACGTGAGGTCATGACTTCTAACTAGGTAAGAATCACGAATGAAGAATTCCATCATCACATCTGCATGATGTAGTAGTAGGATAGCCTTCATCAGACCTTGACCCTAGAACTGTCTTGACTTCTCAGAATAATCAGAGCCCCTCCAGAAAACTAAAACCCTTGTCTAGGCCCATTTCTACCATACTCTGTATTACCAAATCACAGTAAAAGTACAACAAATACTTCTATGGCCTTTTTTTTTTTTTTTTTTTTTTTGGTTTAAAGTACACTCCAACTGCACCACCTACTGTAATCTTTACACCATCTCCAGAAGGTGAGGATTAGAGTTTCCATCTTACAAATGAGAACCCTTAAGTTCAGATGTCTTAAATGCTTCAAGGTCTCATCAGAGCTGGTAAGTTTGGAGTCTCTAGTGGTCCCTGCATTCTGAGATGTGCTTGTGGTGTCTTGAAAGGGAATGGGAGACACAATAAGATTGGAACAGTTGGATTCTTTCCGTGGCAAAAACTATCATCACCACCTCCTAAACTCTCTTATTCACTTGGCATGCTTTGTTGTCTTATTTATTTTATTTTGCTACCTCATCAGACAAGATTTCACAGTGTAGCCTAAACTGGCCTTGCCTTTATGCTCTATCATGCTATCTCATTCTTTAGAAGGCAAGAATTGCAAGCAAGTACCACCATGCCCAGTAGTTCATTTGGTCATTTTAGTGCTTTGAAATGTGATCTCATTTGCTCAATATATATAGAAATTTTTACTCAAAACATATCTGAAGGAGGCAGCACATGAAAACCTTGGACACTTACCTCATGTGCTGGTCACAGAGTTAGCCAGAATGAAAGTTATAATGGGGTGAAAGTGCTGGTTGTAAAAGGAGCTTCTCCTCGTCTTACCCTCATCGTGACAGCTTTAGACAGTAGGCACTAATGGCAAGGCCAGCTTGGGCTACAGCGTGAAATCTTGTCTGATGAAGTAGCAAATTAAAATAAATAACAAAGCGTGCCAAGTGAAATGGGGGAGTTTAGGAGATGGTGATGGTGGTTTCTGCAATGGAAAGAATCCGACTCTTCTAACCCCATTACATACAACTCTTCACATTAGGAAATATTTCTTGTTCTGATTTCCTTCCATAGGAAGCATATGTGACTTACCAGGATAAGATCCGGCTGGTGGGGGAGCTGGTGACAGTCATTGGGGCTGTGGTTATTCTACTCCTAGAGGTGAGGAGAAAGGGGATCTGGAATAAAACAATTCACGTACTGGTAGATCCCATACTGAATTGTAGTCTATATTATTTTTTGCTTTATCATCTTTCCCTAGATCCCAGACATCTTCCGAGTTGGTGCCTCTCGCTACTTTGGACAAACAGTTCTTGGGGGTCCATTCCATGTCATCATGTGAGTGTCTTTTTCTCGTAGGCCCTGATTTCATTTACTAGAACGTTGTAGGTCTCCAGTTCACTCTCTGAGACTTAGGTATCAGGTGACACTCCAGGGATTTCTGCCTAGCGGATTTGTATCTTTAGGTGTGTGTTTTAACTGTTAAGACTTGGCCTGAATGTGTGGGGGTCAGCCAACTCACCATCATGATACAGTAGATCCAGAATATTAACAGCTCATACGATATTTTTTTCTTTCTGCTCTCACTCCAGCATCACATATGCCTCCCTTGTGCTACTGACTATGGTTATGAGGCTTACCAATATGAATGGAGAGGTGGTCCCCATATCCATGGCCCTGGTACTGGGCTGGTGTAGTGTCATGTACTTCGCTCGTGGATTCCAGATGCTGGGTCCGTTCACAATCATGATTCAGAAGGTCAGTACTTTCCCAAACATTTCTCTGATTTGTATACAGAACCTTCATAGATGGAAGGGTACCAATAGCTGCAAAGAGAAAGTACTGCTTAGTGAAGAGCTGGGGACATCATGGGGACATTTAGATCTGTTAGCAAGAGCTTCCCAGAGACACTCACCTTTCTTCCTCTTCTTTGTTTCCTGTAGATGATTTTTGGAGACCTACTGCGCTTCTGCTGGCTAATGGCTATGGTCATCCTCGGATTTGCCTCAGGTAACATCATTGCTTCGATACTGTTAGATGCAGTTCTTTAGAAAACTGACTCCGTTCCCACACTCACTTGATTTCACTATTGTCATTCCCTATGGGAAAGTAAGTCTAAAACACACCTTTATCCAAAGAAAAGGACCACCCAGGATGGCCTGGAAGGTAGACTTGTGAGTTCTGAGCTGTTAAGATTCATGTCAGCTAACTATGCTACAAGTCACTTAAAGGAATATTGCAGAAAGAGAGACATGAAACACTGGACAGTTGTAGATCACTTTTAATCACTCTGCAAATAAGAACAATACCATGTTATACTCTGCTATCTTTACAGTTCAGAAAGAGGAACGAAAAGCATGCAAGAAGACAAAAAGCACCCTCTTTCTGTATGTAGTCACTTGAAGTATTGATAAAGGAAAGGATTGTAAAAAGGAGGTTCAGAATGAGAGTTTGGAGAATTTGGGACATGGCAGAGAGTCCAGACAAAGAGGAATCCAGACAATGAAAGACTGAGGGGATGGGGACAAAAAAATACACTGGAGAGTGACAAGTAACAGAGAAAGTCCAGCACAAGAAGAAAAGGCCAACAGAGAACAGAGAGAGCATAGGTGGTTACCAGAGAGTTCATATAGGTAGGAGGAAGGCTTGGGTCTGATTCATGAAAAACTTGCAATTCTTACTAAGTCTCCCATGTCTGTAACTGGTCACCCATTAGTGAAGAGGGTACACAAGAAAAGTGACCTCTGAAGAACCTTGTTTCCCATCATTACAGAACGTTATTACTATCTCTAGAAATTTCTCTGTTCAGTTAGGTCTCCCACAAAACAGTAGATAAAAGATAAAAAATAAAAAATGGTAAGACCTTAAGTGTGAAAAACTCAAACTGGAGTCTGTCTGGAGTATTCTGTCCTGTGAGGCCTGATGTAAGTTTTCTTCCCTTTCCCTACCCTAAATCTCTTTACTCAGCTATATGCAAACTGCCATTAGAAGAACCAGCAACAGAGTTGTTTCCTAAAGCTTATACTTCTGATCTCCTAGCTGGTCATTGCTTGTGTACTCACTGTCCTTGTAATTTTACTTACAGAAGCTTGTAATTCATATAGTCTCTCTGTATGGGCTTGGTATCACTTTGTCATACTGTTCAGTATCTCATACAGAGAGAAGTCAAAGGTCTAGTGTTGTAAGGAACCAGGAGAACCTGCCATGTGGTAGGCTGTACACTAGTCAGAAATAACTTTTCTATGATGGTCAAAGCTAGCCTAGCAAGTCTCAGAGTAATGGATAGTTATCTAGACATCGTGAAGTTTAAAGGATACTCTTCTTTTAGCCTTATCATGTGCAGTTCTTTGAAATCATTCTAGACGCAATACACTCTGTTAATGGCTTATCTTTCAAATATTTGGTTTTCTGAAAGGTAATAATCTGTTAGGTAACTTACTATGCATATACATACGCCTATAATTCTTTTTGATCGGGCCGGGCAGTGGTGGCACATGCCTTTAATCCCAGCACTTGGGAGGCAGAGGCAGGTGGATTTCTGAGTTCAAGAGTTCGAGGCTAGCCTGGTCTACAGAGTGAGTTCCAGGACAGCCAGGGCTACACAGAGAAACCCTGTCTCGAAAAAAAAAAAAAAAGAAAAAAATAATTCTTTTTGATCAATGGCTGACTGTTATCATTACCCAGAACAGTGGATAAAGTCAGGATTCTTAGGATAAGCCAATTCTAAGATAATTACATTGTTGATGCATAGTACTGTGTAAATATGAGTAAACTGAAGGTTGTATATAGATCAGAAGTAGAACTAATGGTTACCAAGGTCTTACTTACCATGGCAATTTATTTTCCCAACTGCATCTTCCTGCACGGAGCAGCCTTCTATATCATTTTCCAGACAGAGGATCCAGAGAGTCTGGGGGAATTCTCCGACTACCCCACAGCAATGTTCAGCACCTTTGAGTTGTTCCTCACCATCATTGATGGACCTGCCAATTACAGTGTGGATCTGCCCTTCATGTACCACGTAACCTATTTTGCTTTTGCCATCATCGCCACACTGCTCATGCTCAACTTGTTCATTGCCATGATGGGTGACACTCACTGGCGAGTAGCCCAGGAGAGGGACGAGCTCTGGAGAGCACAGGTAAGTTTATTAGTGTTGGTCCTGCAAAGGGGCAGAACCTGGACTGAAACATTACAGTAGGATGTGTTTATTGTACACCACTCTTCATAGAGTCGCAGAAGAGCCCCAAGAGGCTGTCATTTCAGTTACATTTATATAAACCTGAAGTATGTGTGAACTGGTGGAGGGACAGAAGCATGATACAGTGGATGACCTAAGCAGAGTTTGGCCACTTATTTCAGGTAAAAAAAAAAAAAAAAACAGAGCTAATAGTCTTTGAATCCACAGGGAACAAGAATATTTTGTTCTTGTATAACATAGCTCTTAAATTTAGGCTTTTTCTTCTATTAGATTGTATAAATCCCTAAATCCCTATTATATCTTTTCTTTGTATCACAATAAGCTAATCAAATACTAGAGTTAGGAGCTACATTCCAAATACTGCTAAGAAATAACTGAGCTGCTTCTCAGCATAATTATGTTTGGTGTGAGAGTCATTCAGCATATTCTTTAGTCTAATTATGACCTTATTATCTTGTATATTTGAGTAAGGTTTCAGAGAATAGGAGTTTTCTATATTGTGAAAAGTTTATTATTAGAAGCATTCATGTTGAAGTGAACTAAAACCTATCTTGCTATAATTCTACTCTTAAGCCTCAGACTCTTTCCTTCTATGTATCAGAAAGCACATATCCTTCCACATAAGTACTATATAAATATTTTAATATAACCATTGTTTACCCTTCAGATAACTATATAGTGGGTATGTAGCAATGGTCCTCAAAAGCCTAATATATGTCTAGGAGCTAGGGTACAAACACAACCATCAAAGATCTACTCTGTGCTCCAGTTGACATGCCAAGCTACAGAAAATATAGACACCAAGTAGATCACTTCACAGAAGGCTGAACACTCATAAATTTAAAATTGATACAGATATCTACATTGTACTAAGAAGAGATGCAATTGAGGGATTTATGTTGAAAGTTTGAAAATTCTCTTATCAAAGGAGGAATATTTAGGACAGATGCTAAAGATGGGTAAGACTAGCTAGCTGAACTAGGATAGAATACAAGTCAGGGTTTATATTAATGAAGGTGCATGACCACAAAAAGAAATAAATCAATCCTAAACAGCTATCTGTAAAGAGTTGAGGTGGATGAGCTAATCCTCATAGCTGGGAAATTTAGAAAATCAAACTAGATTTACATATCTGGAATTCATCTTTATCTGACACATTCCATCAGTTTCTATGTTATGCTAGTTCAACCTGACTTCCTAAGGTAAATCACCGCTCACTATATTGACTAAACATCTTCTAAGAAGCTCTGGCCATCTGAGAGAATGGGGTCGGAGCATGGTGCTTTGCACAATTCTAATGGTCCCATTCAAGTTGCACTGAAGGCTCAAGTTCCATTCAAGACTCTTCTAACATTGTATGCTTTAGAAGAACAACTTTAGACTAGAGATGTGGCTGGATAATTACTAGCTTGCTTGCCTAGCATGTCCAAGGCTGTACATTGAATTCCCAACACCTCAAAAAAATAAAATTAAAAGCATGTTTGACCCAAGACAAAGCATTCTAATTTCCATGGGACTATAACAAAGCTTAGGTGAAAGGCTTATTTTTTTTTTGAATTTAAGACAAAGTCAAGGGCTGGATAGTGGAGGCAATAGCAGCAGTAAGGAGATGAGGTCCCATCTTCTCTACTCTGTTAGGAAGAAGAGACTAACTTTGAAGGTCCATTGATTCTAACCAATTATCTGAAAGTGACTAGGTGATAATCTGGATGTAAAATATCAGTTCCTCTGGTAGTACAAAAGGGTCAAGGGAAGCCAAAGTGAAGAAGAACCATGAGTAGTCACTTCAGAGAAAAGAACAGATACCCAGAAGAGGAGAACAATGTGATTGGAAGTCCTGAGGTGGAAGAGAACCTGCTACAACCAAGGGACCAAGAAGGGAAAGAAGAGGGACAAGGGCATGCCACCAAGGGCTGGCTATTTTAGGGATTGACAGCTCCTTGCACCAATAGGCTTCTGTCCCCTAGCGATCTTGTCTACACAGTCTGCTCATGATTCTTTGGATGCTAGGATAGTTTCTGACATGGTTGGAGCAGTCAAGTCCCAGAAGAGGCTTTTTCTTACAGAAGACATACTATTTACTATGGTCCACGTGAAAGATGGAGTCAGTTTTTTCAACAGGTGTACAACTGGCCCATTCTAAGGGCACAGTCAACTGTAACCCTCAGATTTCTGTCCCAGGAATTAGCTAAACTCCTTAAGGGTAAGGGTAGTACTTCACATTTTGTTCTGTTAAGTTTGTGTTGTTGGCTTCAGAGTAGCATTCCGGTTTGGTGAAATCACTTTATATTGCTTTTGTCACCCCACAGATTATGTCTCTTCCCAGCTTTGTGTCACAGGCACATTTGATAAGCTTGATGTCTGTTTCATCTAGCTAACTAATGAGGGCAGGACAAAGGACAGAACTTGGGACATGCTACTAGAAATTTCCTTGCTCAGTACACAGATATTAATCAAACCTTTTCTTTCTTAAGACATGGATTTTCAATTTGTTAGGAAGGCCCTGAACTGGAGCTGCCTCATTTCCTTCCTGGTATCATACAGATCCCATTTAATAGTTGTATTTAAGTCAATGTCATTGGTCTTTTGTTTTCCTATGGTGAGGGAGGGGAAATCACATTAGTTTGAAATGAGTCACTTTCTGTGAATAAGAATAATAATGTAGAACTCATTGTTCTATTAAAAGAAAAAATAACTTCTGTCTTGTTTTAATGAGATAGCCAGGTTAGCATGGCTCTAGAACAAGCTTAAATATAGATGACCTGTGGCCCTTACAACTGGTCTCCAAGGTCTTTCTTAAACAGATTGGGGTTTTTGTTTCCTTTGTTGGTAGTCTTGGTGTCTCTCTGCTCCTCATGATTCTTTCTGAGATCTTTTGCTATCTGACCTCCTTCCAGATTGTAGCCACCACAGTGATGCTGGAGAGGAAAATGCCTCGTTTCCTGTGGCCTCGCTCTGGTATCTGTGGTTTGGAATATGGCCTGGGAGACCGCTGGTTCTTACGGTGAGTGACAATATGGATGTGAAACCTGCAGACGGAGTTTCTGAGAATGAGAGAAACCAGGAAATGTTACGAGATTGCATTAATCTGGTATTGAGAGAGAAAGGAAGGTGACACATTATTGGGGGGGTGGTAGAAAACAATAGAAAGCTGTGTTTACTACAGAGCAGTGGTGTGTGACAAGGTATGTGTACAGACATGTAAGTGCTCAGGTGTGGATATGTCCCATTTGTTTTACTCATGTTACTTCCTTATCCTCATTTCCAATATGTTTTGGTCTTTCCTCTAACTTCTTTCTTCATAGAAAATCCTTGTACCCTGAGGTGGCTCTCCTCACCCCTCATTGGTACTCCTTGAATTGAATACTAATGTAAAGTTTGTGACTCATTTCTTCCTCTCTCTCTCTCTCTCTCTCTCTCTCTCTCTCTCTCTCTCTCTCCCATTATGTTTCCACATAGAATTCTATTACTATCCAAAGCTGATTTTCTTAGTTCTATCATCTCGTTCTCAGGGTAGCTTTCAGTCCATTCTCTTCTGCTCCTTCCATCCCCTTCTTTGGTCCCTCCTTTTATTTATTTATTAATATCTCATTTCCTCCATGCTCACCTCTGCTTCTCTCTATGATCTACCTTCATCATCCTTTAATGAGTCCTTTCTGTTTCCTCCCAGGGTTGAGCACCACCAGGAGCAG
Source organism: Grammomys surdaster (assembly GCF_004785775.1). Classification (NCBI taxonomy): domain Eukaryota; kingdom Metazoa; phylum Chordata; class Mammalia; order Rodentia; family Muridae; genus Grammomys; species Grammomys surdaster. Next base: position 562,816 of record NW_021604710.1, on the reverse strand, counting down.
AATCCTTATCGAGTACTTCGCTATGTAGAAGCTTTCAAATCTTCAGACAAGGAGGAAGTACAAGAGCAGCTATCTGAGAAACAACCTTCAGGGACTGAGACTGGGACGTTAGCTAGAGGCTCTGTGGTTCTCCAAACGCCTTCTTTGTCCAGGACTACATCCCTAAGCAGCAATAGCCACCGTGGATGGGAAATTCTCCGTCGAAACACCCTGGGACATTTGAATCTTGGACTAGACCTTGGTGAAGGGGATGGAGAGGAGATCTACCATTTCTGAAGAGAATTCTCTTTCTCTAGACCTAGCCCCAGGTGGGCCAAGGTGTGGGAGAGAGAGAGAGAGTGGTATTTGGATGTGGACAGGGAGAAGGAGAGAGGAACTTTGCAAGAATCTGAATTCTATGGTTATGAATAGTTGGAGGGTATACATAGAATATTCTCTAAGAGGCAATATTTCACCCTTCACATTTCAGCATTTGTAGAGATAAGCAATAGTCATCTAGTGTTGTATGTACCTTATAAGTTCCTCTAGAGCTCATATCCTGAGAACCTGGCAATTGAGGATGTGAAATGGGGGCTCATTGACATCTTTGGTTCCCATCTGGACCATCTTTCTTATGCCTTGAACAGAAGCCAGAAAGCAGGATGCCAGGAGACTTGTCTGATCCAATAATGCATAATATGGAAAGAACCATCATACCATGAACATCCTTCCTATCTCCTTACCTTTTCTGCTAGCAAAATCCCATGTAAAAAAAAAAAAATACAGGAAAAAAATGTCCTTATCTTGTTTTCTTTAATTTTTGTCTAATGTCAAAAACCATATATTACATAAAATCTATCATCTTTACTATTTTCAATATAAAGTACATGTAGGTCATTGTATAACAATTACTAGTATTCATCTACAACCATTTTTCATGTCAGACACCAAAACTCCTGTCCACTTAACAGTAACTCTCCACTATTCCTTCTCTTCAGTCTTAATAATCATTATTTTACTTCCTGCCTAGGAATTGATTGTAGGTGCTTTATCTAAGAAGGTTTGTACAAGACACATTCCATTGCACTTGCCTTTTTTTTTAAATATAGTAGTTTCAAAGTTTCTTCTATTCTCCAGATGTATCAGAATTTCATTTCTCTTTAAGACTGAATATACCTACAGCTTACTTTATTCATCCATCAATGGGTTTTCTTATCTTCTGGTTATTGTGAACATTGCTGCTGTGAAGATAAAAATATGCGTGTCTATAGAGGCCCTTGTTTTTAGTTCTTGGGTGTTGTAGAAGAATTATATGCCTAGAAACTGAATTGATGTATTGCATGACAACCCCATGTTTAATTCTTTAGATAAACTACCATATTGCTTTTCATAGTAGCCTTCAGCATTGTGCAGCTTCTGCTAGTGGGTATGAAATGCTATCTCATTGTAGCATTGATTTGTCCTTCCCTAAAGACTAAGGATATTGAATATTGAGTCTCTCTTTTCATGTTCTTATTTATGGACTAGTTTTTTATCATTGCACTGCTTTCTGGTTTCAAGAGGCTCAGAGTCTGAAGTGATAACTTTGAATCCTGATGTATTGTAAGACTGGTGAGGTATGTTTTCCTTTGTTTGAATGGTCCAATCATTTTTTTCTATAGGACCATCTATCTTTTAGGCATTACTTTGCAAGTTTTCCTCCTTGATGCTGAAAACATAGGCTTCTGTTTTTATCTTGAGACTGCCATACTTCACACTCTTCTCTCATCACCTCAGTCAGACAGCCAAACATGATGTTGCTGTTGGAAACAGAAAGAATAAGTAAAATTTGGGAAATTTTAGACAGATGCATTCCAATACACATATTCAAAACTATGCCCAATAGTGAACAATCACAAAAATGTACACAGACCTTTGGCGGGATGACATTTAACAGAGCTGAGTTGTGATTAAGTTTTATTTTCTTTCATAGTGGAAGTACTTCCATCTTATGCATAGTTAAACTTCATCTGTGTTCTAGATTGTAAAAGATCCAGCTCTCTCTCTCTCTGCATTTTTAGATACCAGTGATGTGGCTATCATGTCATCTTCTGGCCTTTTTCATTTGTATCATCCATAGCCTCTCCTTCTCCACCACTTTTGCCAGCAAGTATGTTGTGTTATTTAAACACCCTTCTTCAAATCCAACTCCTTTCAACAACTGCCTCATCCCTTATATTCCCTGTTCAAAGCCAAACGACTTAGGAATTGATTCCACTATCTGGTGGCTTCCCCTGATTTCTCAGGGGAAGATGTGGCCCTTTGTGATCTGATCTAATCTCTATACTACAGATTCCACTCTTGTTATCTCCCTCAAGGTAAACCTACTCAGTCATCTCAGTTTTTGTTGAGCTCTATAGATTACAAAAGACTATTCAACATTCTTCACATTCCTACCAGTCTGGTTGATTTTGTTTTACCACAACTTATAATAATTTTGGTCTATAAGGCTTTTTGTTTCTCACTACCTCACTTACTGCCATAGGTCACTTACTGCCATATAAGCTGATGATTATGAAGGGTCTATCTTCATCTCACATCTGTCTTCTGAGCTCCAGGCATGAATAACTTAGAAGTCTCACTATTAGACTTGATCTACTTGGATATTTTAAAGGCACCTCCAACTCAGTTTTTTTCTTCTTCATCATACCTGCTTCTCTACCAGTGTTCTCAGCCATGTTAAGTGTCAAAATAACAAACAAGGTTCTAGCTTAACCCTCATATCTAGCACTTTCATGACCAGTGGATAGACAGCCCATTACTTTTTGGTAAAGTAAAACTAATTCTAATTAAGCACAAAAAAGTGAATTTTTCTACCACTGCCTTAGTACCATATATATTTTCTCTAATGGTATTATCAATAAAAATTTGTTATGTGTGCTTCCAAAGATATCTTCAAAAGAACTTGTATCTGTATTTTTCTCTTAAGAATATCAAAGTATAGTATATTTGAAAAGCAGTTCTTTCTCTTTATCATTAGATATACTTCATATCATTGTAACATTAGAAAATGTCCTTCCGAAGTCAAGTGTAATGGTGTACACCTATAATACCAAAACTCAGAAGACAATGGTAGAGACAGTAGATGCATATATTCAAAGTTAGGTTTGGCTATATAGTGAGATCCTGTCTCAAAACAAAACAAAAACACAATAAAAAATGTGTTTCAACTCTTCAAACTGTTGCCATTCCTAAAACAGGCTCCCAACATGGTACTTCTGCATGACAGGATCATATTCTTGCCTGCTTTGTTTCCACGTGATCTTGGTCATCTCAAGTCCCTAGTCTACACTATATGCAAAATTTGTCTGTGAATTGTAACCCCTGCTACAAATAATGGTTTTTTGTAAACCAGCTGCTTGCTTGAACTTTTGCAGCTTCTATTGGCATCTCTCTCCTTTCCAATGTAATTCATCAAATGAATTATCTCTAGTTCCTAGAGAGTACTTCTCTCTTTTGACAGGACTCTACAGATCTTCTTACTCTAGGAACCCATTCTCCTTCAAACTTTAAAAAGCAGGCGTGTGTGTGTGTGTGTGTGTGTGTGTGTGTGTGTGTGTGTGTGTACGTGTATTCTGGATATATGTATGTGTTTGTATATATGCATGTATATATATGTATGTGTGTGTGTGTGTTTGTGTGTGTGTGTGTATGTATTCTGGGTATATGTGTGTTTGTATGTGTGTGTGTGTGTCTAATCCCTTACCCTAAGGGATTAGACACATCCATTTTCTTTCCAGATCACTTATATTTTCTAATGTACTTTATTACACATATTTAATATCTATTTTTCTTATTAGACTATAAGTGATACAGAGGCAAAATTCATCTTATTCACTATTGTGTTCTCAGGACCTTGTACAATTCCTGGTACCATGCATTACGAAATAAATATTCATTAACTGAATCTATGAATGATTGACCTGTTTTAAGTTCTCCCATCCCTGCCTCCACATACATGAACTCGTTTTGTTTTATTTTTTTCCATACCTCTTGCCTTTGAGTGAGGTTATAATAAAGATGCACATAACAAGAGTGGAATATGATCAACGAATTTTTTAAAATGAGGGATTTACTAGTGGTGATTTTGTTGTTCACTTAAATATACTTCTCTGTGCATGTGTGCACATGATCGAGAAAGAAAAAAAAGAGGAGGAAGAAGAGAGAAAGGACAGCAGAAATAGAGGATTTACTGGAAAGGAGGAAGGAAAAAAGAAGAAAGGTGAGGGCTATTAGAAGAGTCCCACAAGAGATCTCTATGGATGTAACTTTTGGAACCTACCCATGTGTGATGCTCTCTGTGAGAAGCATTTGGGTGAGCTACTCCTTCTAAGTCTATCCTCAAGGGCCCAAAAGAAGGAGAGAAAATACAAAGGGACATATGGTAAGGCTCTGCAGGTTGAGCAAGTGCCCCAAGCACTAAAGGGTTAAAGCAAGATGCAGTGTTCTTGTGCTGCCTGCTTTATGGGCTCCTAGACAGCAGTGAAGGGGAATGAGATCTAAGATGAAGTGGAAGGCATCCTGCTGTTCTTGTTGAGGACACTGTTCCAGTACAGCTACAAGTGACCCCCATTTTCTCCTCCTGCCCTGTCCCCTTCCTGTATCCTACTGAGAGAATGCTGGAAATGCTTGCTCTTGCGTGACCCACAGGCCAGAAGCAGAAGAGGAATGAGACTATTTTGTTCCTACAGGTGTCGCTCAACTTAAGATGTTCCCTCTCAGATGCTTGCACTGTATATTATTGATTTGACAAGACTCTGGTGAGGAGGGTAAGCTGCCCCTGAAGAATGGCTCTGTCTTCAGTCTTTGGAGAAAAGTCCAGGGATCAGAGTACCACCAGTGGGGTTGGCATGCTTAAAGAAATGCAAGATAAAAATATGATGGACGAAAATTGAGAGATACGAATTAAAAATGAGGGAGAAATAGAGAAAGGGGAGCTGGTTTAATAAGACCTCAGAGTAGAGTGGGCTCGTCCTAGAACATGGGCAGAAAAGGAACTGGAGAGAAAAGCCAAGCATCGGTCCTTTAGCCCTACCAGGTGAAAACTGATCCAAGGAAAGAAACACTTTAACCAGGTGATAAGTACTCACTCAGGTGGGAGAGGTTCAGGCCATGTGGCCCATTCTCTCTGCTTGGCATAGCAGTCAGCCAGGAGCCACCTGGGGAAGGGCTAGACACACCTTCTTTTCTCTGCTTGTAGGTCTTCTTTGTCATCCCAAGATTGAGGAGGTGGCAATTAGAGCCAATTGAGCCCAAGGGCACAGAGGCTTATGCAAGGCTCAACTGCAGCTGGAAATAGAATGAAAGTCTGCTTCTACCCAAGCAGTACCAGGTAGAAGGCGTCTGCTTAGAGATACTGAGGGACCCATCCAATCAAACTGCCCTCATTCCCTGCTTTTTGGAGTCAAAGTTCTGACACCTTCGTCACCCAGCTAGGAAGTTAACTATGAGGCTGACACAATGTTTTCATTTCAGCATCATGACTCCATCTCCTAGTCCCACTGTAGATTTCTCAGGTCAGCAACCACTCTAGGTCCTAGACATATCTAAGGTGAGCTCAAGAAGCAATTGTTTCTTTTCTTGTTCCTATAAGTTGTAAAGCTGGGTCCTTCAGGGACCATATACTCAGGACTAGACTTAATTCCAAACCCTAGTTCTACTAATGGGATTAGCTGAGGGAACTTGGCCAGAAGACAGTGATCATCTTGATTTCTGACTTGTCAACCCGGCACAGTTGTGATGACAAACAACAGTGTGCATGTGAAAGCGTTCAGGTTAAGATTTTATGATGCAAGGCTGCACTGTAATGTCCAAGGACTGTCCCCGGCTCTGTCTGTTCTCTTTCGCTCTACTCTTCTTCAGCTCCCAGTTGCCTCCTAATTCAGGGTTACTGAGGAATAAGAATATTGCAGCATCAAAGAAATATCAGGGAAATGTCCATGCTTATGTCCTTCAAAGCCTTTCTTGAGACCTAGGGTCAAAAACTATAACCCTAGTGGGTGATCAGCTCTTCTTCCATAGAGACTCCTTAGATGGCAGCCCTCTCTTAGGTTCTCATTTTTCCTCCGTTCTGCCCATGTAAAACAATTTCAGAGAAGGTCACTGTAAAGGAGGGCTATTTTGTACTTCTTTTCCTTTCATGGGACTCTCAGTATTCTCTTCTCTTTCCATGGAAAAAAAAAACTGAGTCCTTGAGCCATAGCTCCATAAGTCAAAGATTACGTTTTATCACTATGTCACAGGTCCCTAAAGGTACCTGTGGTGGGGTAGTTCACATCAGAAAAGATGGCAGTAGCTGGAGTCACAGGTGGCTTTACTACATGCACCCCGCCCTCTTCATTCTCACCTGCTGCACCCTGCTCACCTCAAGACAATAAATTTTTCAGGAGCAGATGGCCAGACACTTCTTTGTATGTGGGCCGTTGGTTGACCAACACCCTCAACTCCCATGGTCACCTCTCCCCATCAGTTTTGCCACATTCTGGTTTTTTTCTTCCACACTGACCTAACTTTATCCTGGAAAGTAAATATACATACTCAATGATTTACAAGTCCTGTGGCAGTTTGTTTTTCACAAACAGGAGTTCAACATTATGCCAAGGGCACTAATGGAGAGAACTAAGAATACAGTGTGGTTTGGCCTCTTCCTCGGAGGATTTCAAAGTGGAAGAAACAGGTAAAGGAAGGAAGGCCTTCCATGCTCTAGTTTTCTGTGCACTATGAGAGAAGAGAAATAAACACACACAATCACCAATGAGACTAGACTCATGGAAGTGGGTGTAAAGTGTGAAAATGAGATAACACAGTATTTGGGTCACGCTTCAGTGAGTTCGATGGTGATTAAAGGGTAGACTACTTTGGGGCAGCAGTTCTCAACTTGTGGGTCACTATCACTTTGGAGAGAATGAATAGCCCTTTCACAGATACTCAAAAACAGAGATACTTACATTACAACTTATTACACCAGCAAAATTACAGCTATGAAGTAGAAATGAAAGTAATTTTATGGTTGAGGGTCACCACAACATGAGGAACTTTATTAAGTGGTCACAGCATTAGGAAGGTTGAGAACATTTGACTTAGGGTATCCTCTTGAGCTTGGACAGGGCTGATCCGGTTGAAGAGCCTATCGGGAAAATATTATACCTACTTAAGCTAAGAGTTTCTCCTCTACCTATGGTCATATTTAATCATCATATTTAAACACTCCTCTCGGGATGAATGAGGTAAAACATATACAATGTGTGTTAGAGAAACTTACCTATATAGGTGATAACAATCAAAGTTTGGATCTGTTCACCTCTGAAATGGACCGAGACTTCCATTTTATGGGAGTTAACCTAGTCTCCAAAAGGGCTCTAGGACAGAAGATAGACTCCATAGACTAAGGGATCAAAACAGGTTATTTATTAGTGTACATTTAACAGGGGCCAGGTGCCCTGTACACCTGTCATGTCTAATTCCCACAAGCCTATAAGTTAACAGTTATACTCATTCACAAACAGGCAATGAAAGGCCAAAGAAAGGTGAGTTTCTTGCCAAAGGTGAAGTGACAATTGCTGTGCTCAGTTTGTGGACAAGGAAGTTGAGTTACAGACAGGTGGACTATTTGTCCAAGATCACCCAACCAGAAATTAGCCAAATCTGACTTTACAACGCAAATGTTTTTGGCCTCAAAGCCAGTGATTCCATTACACGATATGCAGCTTGAGATGAGATGACTCTAACGCCTTTCAGAAAGCTATCTCTTAAGACTCTTCAGTTTCAAATCCTACCATCCAAGCAACGCTGATCACACAAGTGCCTTGCATTCCTACCTTTCTTTATAGTATATAAAATCTTTTCATGTCCATTATCACCTTTAATCCTAACAACAGCCCTATAAAGTTAACAGGGCAGGATGAATGTTCCACTTTACAGACAAGGAAGTCAATTCTCAGGCTGTCCAGTTGAGGTCATAGGCCCAAGTAGTTCAGAGTAGGACGATAATCCAGGGCTTATGGACTCCTGGAAAGACTTATCTTCCTCGTCTATATGGGCAGATAGACAACCAACCCACTTATGTGGGACACTACCTTCTTGACAAATTCTGAGACCCAGTGATGCTTTGAAGAGATGCCAAGCTCGGGGCTACTTGCCTACTTCTCAATATGCTTTAGAGCATGTTTTCCAAAATGGGCAGACACCCTTGGTCACTAACTCACACAATGGTAATGTCAATGTCAATTCTCACTGGAAGTTCTATGTTCTGGTACTTCCCCTGTGCACTCTGATCTGTGTACAAGAGCTTATGGCCCAGCCTAGACAGCAAAATGATTCCTGGACCTTATGGCGCCTTGCACACAGAAGAAGGGAAGGAAGCAAAGGAAGCCTAATGAGAGCCATGTGTGGGAATTGTCTCCCAGTGACTGTATGAGGTTCTAAGCGAGTAGATCCATATCAAGAGGCCATTACATACTTCATTCAGCTCACTTCCATTCATCTCATACTCTGTTCCTAGCCCCCAGAGGTCCATGTGTGTTCTAGTACACTTCTGCTGAATAAACACAGGTGGTATGTTCAGACATCCACATCCGAATATACATAGAGATCTACATATGGGACAGTCCCTTGTCCCTTGTCCTGGAATTGTGCCCGGCAGGGAGGGGACAGGCGGGCAGGAGTTGCAGAATAACTATAATCTCCACTCCCACCCCTCCTTCTCTCTATTTCCTGTTATTTTAGTGACCGACCAGGGACCTCACATTCTCTGCCTAGCTAGACCCAGAATTGCCCAACAGCTACCTAGAGAATGCGTTGTTTGGCTTCAGGCCCTGCCTTCTTCCTAGCTGGGTCACCTTTTTTTGCCCCCCTTGGCTGCTGCCTCTTCACTTTCCTCTCAGTCTCCTACCACACCCTGCTTAGGTATCTACCACAGAATCTCTCTAGGCCCTTGTGTCTCATTTTGGTGCTACTTTTTGATTTGGAACATTCTGTCAGTGAACCCCAGCTTCGCTTATATCACAGGTTGAGCTATAATCCCCTAACTGTGAGAAACTCGAACTTGAGCCTTGATTCCAGGGCTCAGAGTCTTCCCCCAACCTCAGATATGCCTCCAGCCCCTAGCATATTCCCTCTTGTTCTGTGATGTCCATTCCCCATCCCTCCATGGCTTTAGCTAGAACCACATAGACCTGTATCACTGAGAAGAAAAAGTAACTTCTGCCCACAGTTTTACTCCTGTCTATACCCATTAAACAATCACCCCCACTCTTTTAACAAGTCTGACATTTTGCTTAGTTTTATGACGGAGGTGATGGGGTGTTTCGGTGAGTGCTTGCGTTGAATAAATAGAGTTTGAAAGAGTTCTTATCACCGGCTGCCCTTTCACTGAGTTTCTTGAGGTGGAGAGAGAAAAAGAATAAGTGCAGGTGGGAACACATTGGGGGAAAGATCAGTGATAAAGTGTGCTTCTGAAAGACTCTGGGTAGAATCAAATATACTCTTTCCAAAGGAGGTTTTGAGCAGCAACAATGAAACTCAGGACCATCACCTGAGCCCTAAACAATACTATTTCTTCTAGACTCCTAGTACGTCATCCACCTCTCCAAATCCTTGGCTACATAAACAGATAATTCATGAAGAATAGAAACAGATGGTGAATGTGAACCTAGAATTCAGAGATGTTGCCCTGGAATAGTAACTCTGCTTACTCTTGTTTGAGCAGAGGGGCTACACACCTTGTTTCCTCCCTATTTTGCTTTATGGAACTCTAGGAGTGGACAGCTAGAAAGTGATCAGGGGGTTGTTTGCCCTGATTTACCCTGCTGCTTTCTCTTTTGTCTCCCTTGCTAGTGGAGCACCTGCTAGTGTTATTTATATATGGACATGTAGACTTGACCAGAGAAAGTAGGATCCATTTCTAAGAAGCTCCTCCAGGTGAAAATGCCTTCATTCCAGCTCAGGGAAGTTGAGGAGGGTGGCCTGAAAAGACAGAGAAGGGAGTAGAGAAAAGGGCGCTTAAGACACTCGATTCTTTAGTTTTACAAGTCAGAAACTCTGGAGGTCAGTGACTAGCCAAAGTCAGGCTTCTCACAGCATTGAAGCTGGATTACAACTGCCACAACTAAAAATCAATTGCCCTCTCTGCTCTTCTATTCTAGAAAGCCAATCCACCTTAACAAATGCTGCATAGCTTGGTAAAGCTCATTGGCTTGAAGTGCTGTGTACACTTCTTCAGTCTTCCTCCTCCTTGGTTCTGCAGACAAAGAGATACAGGAACACTGAGTGAAATTAAGAAGATTGTGGTCCTATTTTGGAAGGAAGATGACCTCACGGTTGGTGGGGAAGAGAGCTGAAGAAGGAAGCAACAGAGTAAAAACAGGTCTGGAGAAAACAAGGCCTGTAGGACTGCGGCTCACCCAGGGGCAGGCTGTGGACTTTGATACCTTGTTTTACACATCATATCTCCAGGGGGCCCCTGCTGGGGCCTAAGTGACATCTAGCCTGGTGCTGAATGAGTGAGATCAGAGCTTGTGGGGTCCCTAGGATTCACAAGTTTCCTCTAAAGTAACAAAGTTCTCTCACAAACCCATGATAGCTGTCACCAAGTTCCTCAAAAAACAAAGCTCAGACCTTCCCCAGATATCTTCTGAGTTGGGTACTGAGGAACAAGTGCCTGACTCATTGACTGGGTTAGGCAGGCGCCACCATCAGCATGAACCTCCTCAAGGTGGAACTAGTCTATGGCTGTTGCACTCAGAATGAGTGTACCCAATCTCATCGAGGTGGAGCCAAACAGTCTCTGGCTAGTCATGTGGCTAGGAAGGTGGTAGAGTCAGATCAAGGAAGTCAGCAGAGGAAAGAGGACAATAGGAGGGTAGATGCTCCTGTCCACATACCCATATATGACCTGGGTGAGTCCTGCAAAGCATAGGGCAGTGGAGATTTTGAAATGTACAGACTAGTCATAGGACACCAGAAAACAGACATGGGCACACTTACACAGTGCCCCATGCCAAAAAAACAAAACCAACCAACCAACAACAAAAAGCATTACTCCAACACACTGATACATTTTCACAGGAAATATGCATCAATTACTGTCAAAAAATGTTCACACATACTTTTCAGAAAGTAGAAGTAGCTTCCCAGTATTACTCAGCATGGTTTCTGCCTCCTCGGGGGCCAGTAGTCAGCACCTTGGCCTTTCAGGCATCCTCCTTTTGTCTCTTCTTTAGAACTTTCCAAAGAAACACAGTGTGAAACTCCAGAGTGCTTCTCATGTTGTAAAGCTCAGTGGGGCCTGCGCAGAAGGCAGCAGGAAACAATCACAGCATCAATTTACTGTGGGGCAAATTAATGAAGTTCAGGCAGTTGACAGGAGGGAGAGAAGGGGAACAAAGGCACATTTGGGGGGAAAGGTGTACAAAAGCGCTGCAAGAAATGAGACCTCCTGACCTGTGAGAACTGAAGTGTCTTTATGTACACATGAAACCACACCTGACTCCTATTTCTTCAGAATCACAGGATGCTTGAGTTGAAAAGGACCTTGAAGGGTTTCGGTACAAACTGTCTTTCAGTCACAGACAGGGACACAACAGAGAGCCCAGATTGCCAGTCTCCTAATCAGACATGGTGGCCCTTGGGTGGTGCTGTGTTTGTTTGTGTGTGCGTGTGTGTGTGTGTATGGTATGTGCCCGTTCACCTGCTAACCTGTCAAGCTCTTCTACTGGCTTTATGAGTTGGCACTCAGGGCTTTTGAACCCAGTGACTGGAACAAACTCCACTCTCTGTGTGCACTGGTTCTGACCTCTCTGTCCTCCCTGCCCCGCCCTAGCTTCATCCCTGAAGACCCCACTGCCTGCCAGCCATCAACAGGCCAGATCTTCTGCTGACCAAACTGCCTACAGACATTTTCCTGGAGGGCCCAGAATAAGAAGCATGGACAGAGAGAGTTACTAGAATGAGAGAGAGAAGTACTATGAAACCAGAAATCCAGAGTTCCACAGAGACTACACAGAGCTTTAGACATGGATACACATGCCCACATACCATACATGTGCAACCCATACAAATGAACAAACTATCCGCTACATATACATATAACACAACATATACATACTCAAAAAACAACACATACACATAAAAGGCACATTTGCATACAAAGCACACGTTACATAATAGTAAAAGTACATATATGTATGCCAGCTGTACCACATACACATGTACATACAACATATAATAAACATACATACGACATATGCCAAATGTGTACATACCCTAACACATCAGAGATCCAACACATGTACATATTAACAAGCATATGCTAAATACATACATAGCACATAATACTGCATACCTTACACATATATACACTGCACACATTACAAATTCTACATACTACACACACCACACCCCAAGCATACTATGCACTACCCCCACATACACTTCATTCAACTTACGTGTACACTTCTCACACTGTGACATACACAGAAGCATACATTGTATACTATATATATCTCATATATACAAAGCAAATTTTGCCTACCCACTAGCCAAGTATAAAATACACACACACACACACACACACGCACACAGACACATACACACTCACACGTTTATATCAGTGGCTTTCAATGAAAATTAATTTCACCCCCATGAAGATGTTGGCAAGGGGGGACTATTGTCACTTAGTGACTAGAGGTTCAGAAATTGCTAAACATTGGCATGCATCAGGCCCTATAGGAAAACAAATTACTCCAGTGTGCCCAGTACCTAGGTTCTGCCACCATGCCAATTGCAGAAACTGGCAACTCAGCCCCATCCTCACACATAAGCCCAGATAGACACATATAATCTCATCAACATCTCTGGTCCCAATGCATGTGACCCCCTAGAGGAGGCCACTAATATTTTGGTGCCCTCCATCACCCCAACTTATAATGGGAGAGGAGGTTAAGCCCAAAGCATGAAGAAACAGAATGTACAAGGTGCCTGTGCAGCACCTTGGCCTGTTCTAGACTCGTTGTCTCCTGACCACCAGAGAGGAAGCTAAATCGAAGACTCAGTGTCACAAGTGTCCTCAGGTTTGTCATCAGGGGAGTAGATTTAGAAATAGTGAGATTACAAGTCTCTCAACTTGAGGCCAATCCCTGTGACAGCCTGTCCGCATCCCTCACTCAAACACAGACAACATGTCACATTAGACCATCGCTTGGCTCTAGGTTGCCAAACCAACCCCTCTCTCAGTGGTGGCATGGTGACAAAGCGATGTGATCTTCAGACTGGTTTCTATCCCCTCAGACCCACCAGCCCAGGAGGTATATAGGGGGACATACCTGTCAACTGCAAGAAGTGCATGATGAGGATGCCATTATCAGACCTTGGATAAAGACATGAGTCCTAAGAACATGATGGGGGGTACAAAGACAGAATTTTGATGTCCAGACTTGTGACTGTCAAGTTACCCCAATTGTATCTCTACTCATTTTGACACTGTTATCAATGTCCCATATGACAACAAAGCCATGTGGAGGAAGCCAAAAAAGGTGGGGGGAGAGATATTAGAAAATTACTTCTTCCTTCTGACTTTCTATTATCTCACTCCACAGCGTGATACAAGCCTGGCTGTGTCGTCCACTCTCCCACTAGTGACTAAACTGGGGTCCTTTCCTGGAGCTGAAGAGGACAGAGAAGGTGGAGTTGGTCAGCGTCAGACAAACACTTGGCTTAATGGGCACAAAGGTCCTGGGTTCAAGGTTTGGATTCTAGCCTTCCCCCCACCCAGCTCGAACTCACTAACCCCTAGGTGGGTGGGGAAGGCAGCTAATCGAGTGCATTGTTTGCTCAGGGCTGTATGGCCTGGCCTTAGGCCCAAGAGCAGGAACACAAGTAGCTTTCCATTTGAAGGTGGCCTTTCCATACCCCACCCACAGAGATACCTTACTTTTGCTCCCAAGAACCTCCCCCCCACACACACATGCTTGAGTATAGTCATACAAACAAACCCATACAACACATATGGCACACCCCACCATGCGAACACATACTACATTATGCACACCACAACTAGATACTAGACACATACGTACCACATACCATTATTACACGCATATTAAGCATAAAACATACACATGTGCTTCATGTACCATGCACATTACATGAAAAGCACATATTCCATGTACATATCATTCATTAAACATGCAATACATACAGTGCCAATAAATATAAAATATATACATTGCATATACTACATACACATACATAAGACCCCCATACAGTATCATAGTCAACACAAAGCTGGCACACAGGAAGCACCACAGAAAGATCAAAGGCACATATAAAATATAAATACCATATGTCAAACACATGTCCTTTGCACAACACAGCACCCAGAGCACAGGCATACTACACATCATACATAGCACTTGCACATAAGACACTAACTGTAACACACACACACACACACACACACGTTTCTCTTGTTGAGCCTTCCTAGTCTTCGAATCCGACATTGAAAACAACAAGCTGAAGCCTTAGAGTGACATACAGACACCTGTGACTTCAACAGCCAGCTGCCATCCCAGTTAATTGAACCCCTGGGAGGCAGCAGAATTTTGAATAAGGCAGAGGTTCTTTGGCTTCTTCCACATAAGGAAAAATAAGCCAGATATATCTGCAGGTTGGCCCCTGCTGCAGTCTGCTGCTGCTGCAACCCAGGATGCCTGTGACTATGTCTGTAGAAGTCTTAACTCTGCCGAAATCATGTTGCCTATTAGAGTGAGTGCATGGGGAAGCCAAAACAAGGTAGACAACAGAGTATTGGGTGAGTTTGGGCTTCACTTGTCACTTCTGTGACCTTGAGGATTCACTTTAGCACTTGGAACCTCCATTACCTCTCTACAGGCAAAATATGAATAATAACTGCCTTATAGGTTCACCGTGTGTTTGTGTAGACACACTCAACTATAGCACCTAGTGCCAGTGGCAATGAACCAATGTCTTTATGGGAAAGTTGCTAGCTAAAATACTTTATTTATTTATTTATTTATTTATTTTATTTTTTGTTTTGTTTTGGTTTTTCGAGACAGGGTTTCTCTGTGTAGCCCTGGCTGTCTTGGATCTCACTCTGTAGACCAGGCTGGCCTCAAACTTAGAAATCCACCTGCCTCTGCCTCCCAAGTGCTGGGATTAAAGGCGTGTGCCACCACCGCCCAGCTGCTAAAATACTTTAGAGTATACAAAAATATTTATATTTATTGAGAAAATGTATCTAGGCATTCTTACAGTTTTTATTTCCAGACAATGTTTCACTGTGTAGCACAGGCCACCCTCCACCTTTACATTTTGTTTCTCTACGTGGCTGGAATTACAGGTTGGTGTCACCTCACTGAGATCAACCTGTGTCTTATTTGGTAACCCACCTACCACTAGAAGCTGAATCTTCTGCAACTAGATTTTATACCCTGATTCACTAGTATGGGGACGGATATTACATCTTTAAGTGGTGGTAAAAGATTCAAGCCACATCCAAAGACCAAAAGTGTTCCTCAGAGACAATACTAGGCTTATAATGCCTAAAATATTTGTATGTACTGTCTGATCCTTTACAGAAACCAGTCCCAACTCAAAGTGGGTGAGAACTCAGAATCTTTGCTATTTATACATGTGTTCAGGGCCAGGTGAGACAGGTAACCCTGAGAGTCAAGAGAACGCAAATCCCCAGAACTTGAGTAAAAACAGACAGAAGCTCCTCCATCCTGCAAAAGGCCCTTTCTTGCTTTCCTTCTCCTCACTGCTGAGAGTTCCTCAAGTGAGTCTGACCTGTCCAGGCCTTTCTAGAAAAAGGTCACTGGATATCCCAAAGTCCAGGGGCCAGCTCTTTAATCTCTTTGAAGACCTAAGAACAGAGGAAGAGTTCCAGGGTGGAGAGAGTTGCAGCTGACGTATGACCTCAGTAGGCAGGACTTTAGGGCCTGTCTCTTTAAATCTCAGGTAATTTGGGAGAAGGAGGGAGTGCCCACACAGCTCCTTCTCACTCCCAACAGGAGCTCTAGATATACAAGCCCAGCAGATTTCCAGCTCTGCCAAGTGGAACAAAGCAAGAGCCCTCTTCAGACTCATAGAGGACAGCCACGGGAAGCCTCACCAGCTCCACAGGTGAAGTAAGGGACAGAAGACAGGAGACGGGACCTCTACAGAGAGAGGGCAGGCCGGCCCTTGGGGGTGCCAATGTGGCCCCAGGGTCGAGCCCAGCTGGGGTCAGGCATCAGCCTCAGCCCCCGAAGGAATCAGGCTTCCACCCCATGGGGTGGTCACTGCCCAAGGAGAAGGGGTTAATACTGTGCTTATGGAACAAGTTCTGCAGATGGTTCCACAGACAAGAGTCCTGGGCTCAGAGCCGAGACGAGCAGAACCTGCTGCAGCAGAAGAGGTAAGTTTGCCATCTGCTTCTGCGTCTTCTACCTCTGCAGCACCAGGGCTTACGCTCCACCCCCTCCCAGCTTGCTTGAATCTTCTCTTGGCTCCCAGTCTGGCCAGTCTGTGCCCCTTGTGAGCACTTTCTCTTGAGTCTTGGCCTGTTAGGCTAGCTGGTCAGGTTGTCCGGTGCGAGGTTGCCTTGGCACAGTTGTTCATTTCCTTTAAGGTCCCATTCATTTTGGCAGGCTTCTTTTGAATACCCCCCAGTAGCAAGCACCTCACTGTTCCTTGTGAGCCCTCTCCCCAAAAGATGATGGTAGCAGCATAATGTCTTCTGTATCTCTACTCTACACCCCTGCAGCAGACTATGACAGAGACATATTTTATATATAAGAATGCATGTGGAAGTGAATGAGTGATTGAATGAATAAAGCAATAATAAAATATGGCCAAAAATGTGAAAATAACATATCGTTCCTGTGCATTTGTCTCAGCTACTTGAGGAGTTTAAAGACCCCAAGAACGCACAGTTGCAACCTGGAGTGTCTTCCTCTCTATTCATGGGTTGGCATGGACTACTGGGCTCAGTGCCAACGATGCTCATCATGCTGTCTTTCAGGATAGGGGGTTCTGAAAGTCTGGAGAGACTCTGGAGTTTAAGTCATAGAAAAATCTCATATTTTGATTCTATCTGCTAAAAACTTCCCTCTATTCACTTGATACCCGTGCCTGACTCATAGAATCTTAGACTTGGCTTTGATAACAGGAAAATAGGTGATCCACTGGATCTTGAGCTCAACCTGTGAGCAGTCTTCTCTCTGACATTGCCAGTGGGGTTCCCCACCCGTTTGGTGACATGCTAAAAGGAAGTCCTGCTTTTGTGGCCTCCCTCCAAGGCAATTCAGTGACAGGTAACATGCATTCCCAGAGGAAAGGCTGAAGATTTTGTCTTCAGGTTTTTCTCTATCTCTGAATGCAGGGCTTGTGTTAGCCTGGCCTCAAGGCTGCCTGGGATTTCCTATTCTTTTGATTAAACATTCCCTGCTGGGATGTGCCCCTTCTTGGAGCTGTGGCTTTCCTGTCTCTCATAGCAGCCACCCACTTCTCTCCCCCCAGGCCTGGGAGAGTTGGGGGTAGGGCACATGTCTGGCTGATGACATCTTAGGACAATAGAATGGCATTGTTGTTAGAGAATAATTCCTCATTGGTTTCACTTCTCCTCTTCCCACTCTCAGGACCCTGTAGCTGGGAGCATCGGACACAGACTGCAGGAAAGTCATGAGCTTTGAAAGGGGCAGATGAGGTTCCTATATCTCTTATGCCGGAAGAACAGAGTAAAGGAGTTGGGCCTGAGCAGGCAGCCTGGCTAAGCATATGATATTTGCCCACATCTAATCTCCATCTATTTCTTCCTATCTTCTGATGGGCCTCCTCTGCAGTGTTAGGCTGAGAGGGCTTATTCCCACCAGTAAGTGGATTCTCCTCCTCCATTTTTCTGACACCACATCTGTTTCCAGAGTTTCTTAACCCTCTTCTTCCCAGACAGTTGGTGTCCATGATAGTGGCCTTCTTTGGATGGTACTTCCCAGAAGGAACTGAAATTTCCTAGGAGTTTCTCAGCCTGAGAGATCAGATATACACAAAGAAGAGATGGCAGAAATTAGACAGGCTTGGGGTAAGCATTTAAATTAGCACCATGAACTGCGAAAGAATCTCATCCTCTATGGGTACCATCACCTATTTTATCTGATATAAAGTCAAACGTGGGCTTTGGCGGGAAAGAGGTTCTGTCATCCCCATAATAGCAAGTTAGGGCTCAAGAGGGAAGGCCCAAAGGGAAATTCTAGGAATACTATCAGGTAGGATTTCACGAAGTATGGTTTCACCAGAAGGCAAAGCTTTTTAAAGATCTCTGTAAGGGGAGCAGAGGGAAGTCAGTCTTTCTCTGTGTCCACTTCTCTTGGGTCCTAATCATGCAGCTCCCCAGTTTAATTCCATATTAACTGAATTCTCAACTCTTTCTCATTTCTTCTAAACTGTTTCTTTTCTGGCCAGAAGTTTCTCATTTCTGTATATCCAATGCATTAAATACCGATTGAGTATAACTCATACTCCATTAGGTTTGTAGGAAATTAACCTGATATAGTGCTTCTCAAGGAGCCTGTGTTCTGATGAGCAAAGTGTACCAAAGTGCATGCTGTCCCTACATATCTTCAGATTAAATCAAGCTCAGAGAGAAAATACTAAGACAACAACATTATTTTGTTGCTTATATGTGCTATGTAGATAGGCTCATAGAAGTTACATCAATACTTAACATGTACAGCATTTTTTTCTCTGTCATCATTCCTGAAAAATACGGTACAGTAGCAATTTATAGAGCATTTATATCCCATTAGGCATTACTGGTTATCTGGAGATCATTTAAAGTATACAGGTGTAAGTCACGGAAGTGGTGCACGCCTATACTCTCAGTATTTAGAATACTGAAGCAGGGGACTGAAAACTTCAAGGCCACCCTAGATTATACAGTAAAAACTTGTCTCCAAAAATCCAAAAGTTACTAAATAAGATGGATATTGTGGCTTTAACTTGTAACCGCAGGACCTGAGAGCCTGAGGCAGGAGTGTTGTCACAAGTTTACCATGGATTACACAGTGAGTTCCAGGCGAGCTTGGGCCACAGAGTATAGTCATAATCTTAAAGTGTACTATGAATGTATAAACTATATGCAAATATTATATCACTGTATGCAGGGGACTTGAGTTTGTATGAAGTTTGGTACAGAGTGGGATAGTCTAGAACCACTGTCCTACAGATTCTGGAAGAATAACCATACTTAGGTTAAAGGTAAGCATAGGTGAAGGTCATGCAAAGGTTTAAACAAGTGTCGAGGGAGTACAGAAAGAAACTGTCCTATCTGGTATCTGATTTCTGCTGGTGTGGGGTGTGCTGAGAACTTCACGGAGGCTGCCCAACCTGACTTCCCACCCCTACTGTGCTGGCATTTTCAGTCCCTGGCAGGACAGGGAGTCATGCTGGATGTATGAGTTGGGTTATGTAGATACCTGTATAAATAATATATATGAGGTGAAGTTTCTGTGCAAGCTAAGCTCTGACACTCTTCTGAAGGCCTCCATTCTTGCCTTCATAAACACATACGCACATCTGTGTTTACTTGCCCAAGGAAAGGAGTTGTGGCAGTTAAGAACCAAGTTGGTTCCAATTTTTGAAAGAGCCAAGTTCTCTAGATTTCGACTTCCTCATCTTATCTCAGCTGGAGGGAGGTGGCCCATGAGTGCCCAGTGTATGCCATGTTACCACACATGACTGATCTTTCTCATCTGTGGTCATTGCTCTGGGCCTGACCCCCACCTCCCAAGAAAAATCAGGAAGAGCATAAAAACTAGAAGAACCACATAATTTAGTGGTAAGTGCCTAGGGCTATGTTCTTGGTAATCTAGTGTGCCTTTTAACCCTGTGTGATCTTCTGGCAGCTATTTAACCTTCCTTGCCGCCTCAGTTTCCTTTTTGTTAAAAACAATGAGAGAACTCCGCCGGTGTTGTATGGCTACGAAAAGCAAATATGGGATGAAGTGATGTTGCTCCAGAACTGAAAGGCACATTGAACAAATGAGATCATGACAGAGAAAATATATTATTAAAAAGGTGACTACTGAGGATGACAAAAATCAGTGGGGCTAGGAATGACCTCCTCCTAACAGAAATGAATCCAGTCAGAATGAAGACAGCTGTTCCTGGCAACCACATAATATTATCCCCATTGGCATGACCTACAGTCATCTGTAATGGTATTTGTAGAGAAACTCCTGTATATTCTCGGAGACCCCCATTTCCAGCCCTAATTAACACAAAGAAGAAGGACAGAGAAATAGCTAACAAGGCACTCGTTTTAGCTCAGACTCTGACCTGCTTGGACGAAGCACTTCAGAGTACTCACCCTGAGGCTCCATCTGGTACATGAACAGATTAGATTGCGTTTCTGCAAATTGCTGCTCTTCTGATTTGAACATTTCTTAAAACTCAGTGGATCCTTCCTTGTTTCCCAGAATAAATGATAGAACATGACTCATGTGCATGTCACGCATAGACTTATATGTGCATAAAAACCAGAAGCAGAGGGTTTGGGAAGCAGAAGTCATAGAGAAGGGAAACCAATGACTCTTTGGATGCACAGTGTTGGGTTTAAACAAGAAAACACTAACATGTCCCTAACAACAACAATACACTAGATTTTGTGTCAAGAACCCCATTAACTGAGTTTTCCCCAAGCTATCACAGAACTGGATCATTCAATTTTATACTCAATTGCCAAGTAAAACAAAATATTGAAGAACTTTGAAATACGTGTCATGTTTTTAATAGTTCCCATTTCTTTTTGTCACTCTGTCACTACAGTTTACGTGAGTCCACATTTTTCTTTCTTTCTTACTGAATTTAATTATTAAAAAATATTTTGTATGTTACTAGGAAGTATTATCCGTGGAAGTTTAATTGCTCTTCATGTGAAGAATTTTTTTCTTAATAGGTTATGAATAATTACACCTGTAAATTAGGGTTTCTCTATCCTGGCATGGTTATCACATTGGGCAGAATAATTCTTTGTAGATGGTCCTGTGTGGCATGTTCAGAATTGTCTCTTTTCTTTATCCCCTGTCCCTTAGTTGTCCTCTAACCTTCTATGATAGGTTGCTGTTAGAGATTCTATAGGATCCTTTGGTCAACCTTGCACTTCTTTTTGGAGGCCAGGAATTGTGAGGCAAAACTACATTAGGGAATTCAGGTTTTCTCTGCTATCACCTTGTGGCCCTAGGTAGTTACTACAAGTAATATCTGGGACATGCTCCCTAACCATTCCTCCTTCATTTTACTGAGTTCTGGTGTTTGTAACCAGCGAAGGTCAGTTCTTACAAACATTGTTGAGTTGGATTATAAGTGGTTTCTTTACTAGGGGCGTGGTTTGACTAAGTTGCCAGATAAGACACACAGGGCACTTCTTTTGATTTGACTTTCTGATGAATAATGGTAAGTTGTTACTATAGGAATGTTTCAAAATATTTCATAAGATATATTTATAGAGTTAGAGAGAGGTAGTTGTGAACAGTTATGGTCAAAACACATTGTATAAATGCATTATATTTTCAAAGAACACACATAAAGTAGTACTGAAATAGTTGTATAATTAAGGCTCAATCTTAATTGAGCACCATGTAACTTTTCCCAGTATATGTAGCAGCCTTTGGTCTTTCCCAGGACCACTAGAATAGAAACAGACACAAGGGAAAAGATTACATAGGGAATAGAGAGGTTCATGAGAGACAGTTGCCAGCTTCTGAGCTGTGTCATGAACAAAATAAAACTTTGTGATTTCTAAGTGTAGAGGAAGAAATGTATTTTATTTATAACATGAAGTGTAATATGTTACAGTAATTATAAGACTAATGGAAAAAGTAAAAATACTCGAGGGTGGTGGTGGTGGTGGTAGTGGTGGTGTGTGTGTGTGTGTTGTAGGAAGCATTGTTTTCCCTACATTCTAGTGCTGACTCTAAAATATGTATGTAAGAGAGCTTTGGGAACATGGCTGGAGCCATGGTTGTGGTGATTAGAAAACTTGCAGCAGTGTTTTCAAGTCAAACCCCATTTCTCATTTCGATTGTATGTTTATTTAAGGTTGGCTTAGGGGGTGGTAGACAAAGACAACAAGGTGGGGGAGTAAAGCCACCTTGGCACCCCCGCTGATTCATCCATTCGGATCGTAGTGAGCATCCACAGCACACTAGGTGATTTTGCTGGGCACAGAAGTGCAGAATGCACAATGGACAATCACTGGGTGAGGGGAGTGGATTCAGGAAGAAGCAGTCTTGTGGGCACAGGCCTAGCGAGAACGGTGTGCTCTGTGGGGCTGAGGCCTGTAGTGAGACCGAAATGCCAGGTGTAAGGAGTGAGGGGGAGGATCACAGAATGGAAAAATAGTTGCACAAAGACCATGAAGGGCCTCTGTGTTCCTTATCCTTGGGCATTGAAAGACCTGTCGGCTTTTTGTAAGCTGTGACTGCATCGCTGTTTAGAAAGACTATCCTGACAGCATAAATAACGATGGACTAGGGGTAAGTAGGGCACAGGGAAACCAACTGAATGTCTTGTTAATCCCGAGTCAGAGAATAAAGATGTGAATTAATGAGCATTAGTAGCAACAAAAGAGAAAGAACTAAACGGAGACAGAATCTAAAATGATTGACTGAACCTGGTTGCTGCCCATGGGCCTATGAGGGAACTGGGGGTTATGGTTGGAGGAAATACAAATCCCTTTCTACTCTTTATCATGTTTCCACTCCCAGCTTTGCAGCTTAGCTTCTTACCACTGCCAACACTACAGAATGCGAGCTCTTGTACAGATCCTTTTGGTTGTCAATTAATCAGCTATCAATGGATAAGTATAATAATTGGTATTACTCTCGTGGAAAGACCAAATTGCTCCAAGGTGAAAGACAAATTCAGTAAAATCAGAGCCATGTGTTTTAGTTGGGGTCAGACTACAGAGGTGATTGGCAGAGCCACATAAATCACATAAAAGTAAAATAATAAGGAAATCGTGGGGGCTGGGAGTTGAGGGAGGATCTAAATTCCAAATTGGGTGCATTCAAGAAGGACTGGAAGGGGGAAATGAGAGCAGTCTCGTCCCCATGAAATTCAAGACATGGATTCTCTAAAGTAGATTCTTTACTTGCCCCTCATCAGCCACTGTTGGCCACTGCTTATATCTTCACAGGTAGAAATGAAGTAGCACCTAAGGCCCTAGGCCTTACATTGTTGAACAGGGTCTGATAATGACAGATGACTTGACTTCCTGAGGTTTAAAATGTGTTCTTTAGAGGCTGGGATTCCAAGGCATTCCTTGGATTTATTACTTCAACAATCTCACACGCATGGACCACCCTCAGTAACTCTTGAGTGGCTTTCTGAGCTTTCCTTTTCACAAGAATCCACTGGGACTCTTCCTAAACTGCAGATCCGGACATGTTCGGGCCAAAGGGTAATCTGAGACTTGAAATTTCAAATTAGTTTGTGTAAGATGCTGATCACCCATAGGATTTCTGATTTATGAAAGAAAAAAAATGCAGACATTAAGATGTGAGAAGAGAGAGTGGGGGATATGAATGACCACTGCCTGGAGCCAAGATTTCTCACAAGGGCCATTGCTGTTTTGAGATTGAGTCCTAAAGATACTGCTAGAGAACAGGGCAAAATGGAGGAATCAAATGTCCTGCACTGAAAGTCAAATAACAAGGCCTCTTGTAACAGAAAAAAACCCACTGGTTTCTGCATGTCGACTTCCTCCACAAATATGAGGGAGGAACTCCTTATATCTCTAGTACATAGAAAACAATGCTTATCATGCAGGGCAATCCTAGGGCACTTCTGATTTAAGAATAAGACCACTCCAGGCATGATGAGGTCATGGAGTGAACGTATACTTGAACAAAACTCCTCCTTTCTTGGTCCCATGTGTACAGACTACACACACACACACACACACACACACACATATATATATATGTGTGTGTGTGTGTATGTGTATGTGTATATATATATATGTATGTATATATATGTGTGTGTATGTGTACATATGTAAAATAATATATATAAATATAAAAATATAAAATATCATATACAATTATGTATTTATATAAGTATTCATATATTCTATTTATATATCCTTATGAAATATATATATATTATAATTATATAATGCAATGTAAATTATTGTATATATAATAAATGTATTATACAATATAACATATTATGTATGTTATAATATATTATATATCATAATATATATCATATTATAATATATATTACATAGCAATATATCCTTTATTATGTTCTGTATTTTCTTATTTCCAGTATTTTCAGTACTATGGGATAGAAAACTAGTTAGGGCACTCTTTTAAAAAGGCTAAATGGGCAAAGTCAGTTTATGTGAACTGAATAATTGGGAGAAAATAGTTGGCGACTCTTACACTGTAATGGACCCACCTGCCTGGGTCAGGAACCTTACCATCCATTGTTGTTGAGACACACACCTCCAAGTGAAGCCTTTATAATGTGTCTGGCAGCTGGGTATGTTCCCCATTATCGCCTTTCTTTTCCTCTTTCCTGGTAGGATCTGGGAGTCACCTCTTCTTCTAGCTGCCAAAGAAAACGATATCCAGGCTCTGAGCAAGCTGCTGAAGTTCGAAGGATGTGAGGTACACCAGAGAGGTACGCAGCAGAATTCTAGAACTGCTCTGTAGATTAGTCCCCCATCCTAGACAGATCCCCAGACCTAGAGTCTGTTTTTGTTCTCCATTGACTGCCTCAAAGACATTATATGTTCTTTCTCCCTCTCTAATGCTAGGAGCCATGGGGGAAACTGCTCTCCACATAGCAGCCCTCTACGATAACCTGGAGGCTGCCCTGGTGCTAATGGAGGCTGCCCCAGAACTCGTCTTTGAGCCCATGACTTCCGAGTTATATGAAGGTGAGGCCTGAAGAAGGGTGCAATTTCAAGTCAATAACTTGGGGGAGCAGAGACATTTTCTGAAGATTCCTAATCTTTATTATTAGTCGCCAAGCTGTCTTTTGGCTAAGTCCTGATGACAACTCATTACGTCTGGTCCAGAGGCCCAGAGAAGGAGCAGAATTGGATAGAGGGAACAAAAGGATCTCCTGGGAACTTCTAACACCCACAGGGTCTCATTCATCCCAGATGGCAACACAAAGGAAACTATGGGGACACACAGAAGGGATTCCTTCAGGGTCCTGGGAACAGATATACAACTCATAATTCTCTCTTGGTCAGGTCAGACTGCACTGCACATTGCAGTAATAAACCAGAATGTGAACTTGGTCCGTGCTCTGCTTGCCCGGGGGGCCAGTGTTTCTGCCAGAGCTACAGGTTCTGTCTTCCACTACAAGCCTCACAACCTCATTTACTATGGTAAGAGCCAGAACAGGCTTAGAGGAAGAGAGTGGGGCAGTGGGTAAAGAGGAAAGGCTAAAGAAGAGCCTTGCCTTGGTTTTATCTTCTGGGAGGCTGGGAGAGCAGTGTTTGTAAAACTTAGAGGCAGGGGCCAGTTTTCCCCATAACCTTCAGTATTAGTCTTTTCTGAGGTTTACATTGGTCAAATGATTCCAAGCCACAAGCTGAGATATGGGAGTGAGGAGGCAGTTGTGGGCCTGGAGGTCAGATATCTCTCTCATCATCCAATCCTACTGTCTACTGCCATGGATTTCTTTGTGTCTACAGGAGAGCATCCTTTGTCTTTTGCTGCCTGTGTGGGTAGTGAGGAGATTGTTAGGCTGCTTATTGAGCATGGAGCTGACATCCGGGCTCAGGACTCCCTAGGTAAGAGCTGGGATGAGGAGAAAGTGCAGGATTCTCTGTGTGTGTGTCTCTGTCTCTGTCTCTGTCTCTGTCTCTGTCTCTGTCTCTCTCTCTGTGTGTGCATGTGTGTGTGTGTGTGTATGTGTGTGTGTGTACATGCATGTTCACATGTGTGTATGTGTGTTTGTGACGTCAGGAGAGAGAGAAACACTCAGATGGAGAATGAGTCATCAGGGAACCTGATGGCAGTCTCTGTTCTCCCCAGGAAACACAGTACTACACATACTCATCCTGCAGCCCAACAAAACCTTTGCCTGCCAGATGTACAATCTTCTACTGTCCTATGATGAGGGAGACCACCTGAAGTCCCTGGAACTTGTGCCCAACAACCAGGGACTCACCCCTTTCAAGTTGGCTGGGGTGGAAGGCAACATTGTGGTGAGATCCTACCCTATGGGGTCTTTAATGACCCTCGTTTTGCATTACTGGGAGGAAAACTGAAAACACACTCTAGACCCCATTCTCCACTTTACTTAGGATCTGTTTCAACCTATGTTTTTCATCTCCCTGCCCCCTCCTTTTATTTCCTGCTTGTTTACTCCAAGTGAAGTACTGAGAATTCATGTAGTCTAGACTTCATGCTGAGATTTTCTACAATGCCCAAGCCAATTTGTTCTTTCTAGAAGAAACCTGACAATGCCCTCATATCTCCAGGCTCTGGAATGATTCCTGGTGCAAGATAAATCTAGGATTTTGTGTGGCATGAGCTCTGTGGTCTTCCAAAGGATACAGTCTTTAAGAGGAGGAAAACATCTTCTCCTCTGGTCCTTTCCTTCTGAGCTGTGCTACTCCATTCAGCTGTGAGTCCTGACTATCTCACCTTTCTTCCAGATGTTCCAACACCTGATGCAGAAGCGGAAACACATCCAGTGGACATATGGTCCATTGACCTCCACACTTTATGACCTCACCGAGATTGACTCCTCAGGAGATGATCAATCCCTACTGGAACTTATTGTTACTACCAAGAAGCGGGAGGTACAGTCTTTCACAGCACAGGTCTTGGTGAGAGGTGGTAGGGTTGTGGAAATACTTTGCTATTCCTTCTGTTGCAGGCTCGCCAGATCCTGGACCAGACGCCTGTGAAGGAACTGGTGAGCCTCAAGTGGAAGAGGTATGGGCGGCCCTACTTCTGTGTGCTGGGTGCCATCTACGTGCTATACATCATCTGCTTTACCATGTGCTGTGTCTACCGCCCACTCAAGCCCAGGATCACTAACCGCACCAATCCCAGGGACAACACCCTCCTGCAGCAGAAGCTCCTTCAGGTGACACCCTGGTAGCGACAGATAGTACACTAGGAATTTGCTTTTCAAAGCGCTGTCCCACTTTCTTGACTCCACACCAGCATTTCCCCTTTCACCTAGAGCTCTCCTAAGAGGGCACAGAGTCTACATGCACATACAGAGACACACAGACGTTCTTACTCTAGGAACAGAGTTTGAGACTAGCTGAATCTGATGGGCTAGGGAAGAAAAAAAAAAAAGAGCCAGGGACCTCCGATACTAGATGTCAGACAAAGACAGGTGATTTACCAACATATTTTTTCCTCCCTAGGAGGCCTATGTGACCCCTAAGGATGATCTCCGGTTGGTGGGGGAGCTGGTGAGCATCGTGGGGGCTGTGATCATCCTGCTGGTGGAGGTAAGTTGTCGATAGAATCCTTGTGGAGGCTATCTGACCCAGGGGCCCAGTCTGTACTCTGGTCTACAAGTGCCTTTGTGTTTCTTTGACTTCTTTCCAGATTCCAGACATCTTCAGGTTGGGGGTCACCCGATTCTTTGGGCAGACCATTCTTGGGGGGCCATTCCATGTCATCATGTGAGTGTCTCCTTCATCTCATTTCCATCCTTCATCTCATTAGAGCATCCCCTGATCCCTGAGTTGTCTCTGTGATGCTAGGTCCCCAGGATGAGCCTGGCTTCTTTCTCATTACACCCACTTTTCTTCCACCCAGTATCACTTATGCCTTCATGGTGCTGGTGACCATGGTGATGCGGCTCACTAACGCGGATGGAGAGGTGGTGCCCATGTCCTTTGCTCTGGTGTTGGGCTGGTGCAATGTCATGTACTTTGCCAGAGGATTCCAAATGCTGGGTCCCTTCACCATCATGATCCAGAAGGTCAGTTTCTCCCCCATGCTTCCTAATAAAGAGCCTGGGACCAAGATTAAGTAAACACTTTTCCAGAGAGCCGGGCAGTATAGATTTCAGGTGTTGTGACTCTGAAATTCTTTTTATATGTTTTTCTCATTGTCTTTCTTTGAAAAAGTTTAAAGTCCTCTTACAAGCTCTTAAGACATCCTTAGTTTAAGAACCTCACCAAAACAGGGCAGGCAGACTTAGCGGGCAGGCACAGTTCACCACCCCATCCTGGTATATGGAGCCAGCAGACATTTAGAGTTAACTTGCTGGTGTCAGGTGGGTAATTGTTCTAAAGGTTAACGTTCTCTGCCTCCTCCTCCTCTTTGTAGATGATTTTTGGTGACTTGATGCGATTCTGCTGGCTGATGGCTGTGGTAATCCTGGGATTTGCTTCAGGTAAGTCACCAGGATGGAATCTGTGGGAGGAAAGGGCCTCGAGGAGCTTAGAGGATACAGAAATCTTCACACTGAACTTGGAGGGAGGCCAGATGTTACAGAAGGCCAGGAAATGTCTGAAGATGGGATACTGCTTCGAAGTGAAGGACAGTCGTGTCAGGGACAGAAGATTAGGAGAAAACAGTGGAGCAGAATTACTTACAAGTTATCAGTTTTGAGCTTATCAAGGACAACTGCAATAAACATGCTAATGTGGACAGGGGAAAGCTCAGGGAGCTATAGCCCTACACACAAAAACTACAGGCAACGAAGGAATGCTGAGAGAAGAAATATTCTTCCCCAGGAAAGAATATACCAATTTGTTAACTTAAACCAAAGGGTAACCTACCTACAGGTAACATTATAAGACTGAGCTGGTCATATTTATGGATTTATGAAATATATATATGAAATATATTAACAATTAATGAAAAAGAAGCCATGAATTTGTTAAGAAGGGGTATATAGGAGGGTTTGGAAGGAGAAAAAGGAAGGGAGGGAATAAAGTAATTTTATTATCATCTCAGAAAATGAAAGAAATAATTTAAAATGTATTGTTTAGAGTTGAGACCACAATATGAGATGAAGGGAATAGAATGTAAATGGACAACAAGCTGTGGGCTTTTCATGATACAGTTGCCATAGTAACTCTCACCCCTTGGGTGGAGCAGCCTTTTATATCATCTTCCAGACAGAGGACCCTGATGAGCTGGGCCATTTCTATGACTACCCCATGGCACTATTCAGCACCTTTGAACTCTTCCTCACCATCATCGATGGCCCTGCCAACTATGATGTGGATCTGCCCTTCATGTACAGCATCACCTACGCTGCTTTTGCCATCATTGCCACACTGCTCATGCTCAACCTCCTCATTGCCATGATGGGCGACACTCACTGGAGAGTTGCCCATGAGCGAGATGAGCTCTGGAGAGCACAGGTGAGCCCTCTGGTGGCTAGGAGGATTACTGCATTTAGCTCCTGAAACTGGCCATGCTCAGATAAAAGGAGCCATTTGTACTCCATGTGTGTTTGGATAGGTTTTTGTACAAGTTGCGAAATAATGAAACATGCCCAGGTGGATTTAATTAGCAACAAAGAGCACTTCTGGAAACGTTGGGAAGGATTCTGTATAGTTTTCTCGACAATTAAATCCTTGGTCTTTTCTAGAAATACAACGAACAAATGGCTAAAACTATATTTGGTCAGTTGTGCTTCCAAGTAAGAATGGAACTATCTAGCCTGCTTCAAAACACTGAAGCCTGCAAAATTTGACCCAGAAAAATTGAAAGTGTTATAAATAATGACATTAAAAAAAAAAACTCTCTTTAGCAGCAGAAGCTATCTTCAGTCAGATCATTATGATGGGCATACATAAAAGACAAAGAGATGAGTCAAGTACCCGTTTAAAAATATACCTGGAAAAGAATTTATCTCACCAAAAATAATTTAAGCAAAATAAAAATGGAACTATAAAACCCTGGAAAGCATTTAACTATGATGTGTGGAAATGGAGTCAAATCGTAAGCTGGCTAAGAAGGGTTTGCTGAAAGAAATCTTTTGAAAATATGTGGGTATTAGGTTTCCAAGTAGGATGTTTATATTTTGAAATCACTTGACGGATGCAGGGTCAAAATATTCTGAAACCTGTGGAACTCCTTTATCCTTTCCACGTTCTTCCCTGTACCTAGGATCAAGGTCTCTCTTCTTAGAACCTCTTATATATCTCCTGTACCTCACCTGGTTTTACTATGGCTTTCAAATCATAGGATAAAGAATTGTGGGGTTCAAGTCCCATCCATTCTCTTCCACAGAAGAGACTATTAAGTTCATACTGCCATCTTGGTTTGGGGGCTTGCTTCCATTTCTAGAAAGCCATAAGTCCCTGAGTTTCTCCATTATTAAATTGCCTTCCTACTGCCTGGCCTCTGCTCCTTCCCTGCCCTTCTCAGTCGGCACCTGACCTCCTCTCTGACTTCCTTTTCTATATCTAAATAAAGGTTGTGGCCACCACTGTGATGCTAGAGCGGAAGCTGCCTCGCTGCCTGTGGCCTCGCTCTGGGATATGTGGGCGAGAGTATGGTCTTGGGGACCGCTGGTTCTTGAGGTAAGTGATGTGGTATTCCCTAGGCACTCACTTTAGATGATTTCTCTTGTTCCTAGAAGCTCAATAGAGGTCTGTATGCTTTCTAGACTTCATGCTCATTTTCTTATGTGTGGCTACTAAGGACAAGACTCAATTTTGAGCTTGGCCCCCTACGCATCATCAGAGCAGAACCTGCAGCTGTCTGAGCCCTGGCTGCTGAGGGGTTGGTGTTCCTTGTCCCCATACTGGCTGCACAGAACATTCACCACTGGTGGGGCTGGATGACGAGTGTTGAACTTGGATCTTCTTTTCAGTAATCCTTCCATCCACTCTCTCTAGGGTGGAAGATAGGCAAGATCTCAACAGACAACGGATCCGCCGCTATGCACGGGCCTTCCAGCAACAAGAAGGCCTTGACTTTGACTTGGAAAAAGACTCAGGAGAAAAACTGGAGATGGCGCGTCCCTTTGGTGCCTATCTGTCCTTTCCTACACCCTCAGTGTCTCGAAGTACTTCCCGAAGCAGCACCAATTGGGAAAGGCTTCGACAAGGGGCCCTAAGGAAGGACCTGAGAGGGATAATCAACAGAGGCCTAGAAGATGGGGAGGGCTGGGAGTACCAGATCTGAATGTTGGCTCTCACCAAGCATCAAAAGAGAATGAAGACTGTTAAAAACTAGAAGTCATCCTGCAAATCTGAGGGAGAAGTGGGAAGAACATACCAAGGAATGTACACTGGGAATAAATGGTCCAGGGCTCCACAACTCCTTCATCTTGGGACAAAAGGAAGAAGACTCTGTGGTCCTTGCCCCAACCAAGCATTCCTTGTTCTCTTATGGAAGCTCCCCTGCACACCAGAGCACTTTAAAGACAGGCTTCCTATCTCAGGCACCTGTCTCCACCCAGGTCTAATAAGTGGGAGGGCACAAAACTCTTCCCAGAGTACTCCAGACGACAGATGGAGAACACTGAGATTGTGGGAAGGCTTGTGATAGAGGGATACAGGCACCAGTCTAGGGGTGGGGAAGCTAGGCTGAGCCTTGCCACCTTCCAATAAAGTCATTTCCTGATCCCCACCCAGGTCCCTTTCTGTTTCAGTGAACTTAAGCACTGGCCCACCCTGTCATGCCACTCTGCTCCTCCTCCAAGGCCTCCCTAACCCTTCTTTGCAGACTGAGGCATGGACACACCTCAACTTGTAAATTCCCTTCTTTCCCTTTAATATGGGGGAGGATGTCGGAAGAGCAGGATTTGGGGGTGCAATGTCCAAGAGGGCTGGGTTTAATGTGACAGGCATGGAAGCTGGAAGAGAGCCTGGCTCAGTCTCACACGTCCCTCCTCCACCCTGTGGCCAGGACTGGATTGGGGCATCAGCAGCTCACAGATTCCTGGCCAGGCTTTACACTTCCACTGAGCCTGGCTGCCTCAGGTGCTGCTGGAGGAGCTGGATGTTGTGCAGTAGTTTCTTCTGATGGCCAGCTAGGGTGATGCCCAGGCCTGGCAGGTCTCTGGTGGGGAAGGAGTGGATCAGACTTGGACCAGCGTCTTTCATATCCCAGATGTACCCCTTTGCCTGGGGCCCAGAATGTTCACCCTCCCACCTCACCAACCCTGCTTACTCCAGGCTGAGCTGAGCCACGTCACTGAAGGTAGAAAGGCCAAACTTGGAGAAGTTGTCCTGGTAGCACTCTAGTCCAATGGCTGAAAGCCAGGCCTGGGGAGAGTCCAGGCAAGGAAAGTCCAAGGCCACAGGGTTCAGAAGAGCCTGGGAAGGCCTAGGGTGGGGAGGAGCAAGCAAGTCAGGTTTCCTCTTCATCTTATTCTCTGTGCTCAATTTTCCTTTTGGTTTCTAACCACCCTCCCTGGCTTTCCCAGGCTCCTGCCCCAAGCTTCAGACCTGTCCCCGGAGCCCCCTTCAGCCTGGAGAGTATCAGGCTTGCGTATCATCTTGTCAAATGCAGCTACCAGCTGGTCAAAATGAGGCCGACGGGCACGGTCCTTCTGCCAAGTGTCTAGCATCAGTAGATGTAGTCCAGGGGGGCACCCTGGAGGTGGGGGCAACCGGAACTCTTGCTCTATTGCGTTTAGTACCTGCAGGTCAAGAGAAACGTGTTGAGAAGCTATTGCTGGTATGAGTGTTAGAAAAGTAGAGAATGGGCTGAGGTTGGGTGCAGTGTGAGGCTGAGGTGGAAAGGGAATTACAAAATACGGAATGCTCCAGTCACAAGACCTTAGAATAGAACGGCTCCGAAAAGGGTAGGCTTAGGATATGAGATCAGAGTGGGAAATCAGCGAACATCTAGGTCAGATTCACCTCCTGCTCATTCATGTCCCAGTAGGGCCGTTCACCGTAGCTCATCACTTCCCACATGAGTATCCCAAAGCTCCAGACATCGCTGGATGTTGTATACTTCCCATGGGTAATGACCTCTGGAGCTGCCCAGCGAAGCAAGGAACTTGAACCCTAAAGAGAAGAACGAGAAGTCAACTAATAATAACCACAGTGAGTGTCAGACTCATTGGGCAACTCAGATGCTTAGATGTCGTGGGAGTCTCCCATCAGCGTCTTGTTCAAGTCCCTTAGCCATCCTAAACAGCAGATGCACACCAAGATGTAGAATCAAGGCTCCGAGAATATAAAACTGCACAAGGTCATGGGGCTTGAGTGGAACATTCGGATTTTTAATATCATTATGCTGACTCTGCAGCCTGCATGACCTCTGCACTGACAGCAAGGAGGAACTGGCACTAGTTTTATTAGTCACCTGTGCTTCCTTTTTTTTCTTGGCTTTTTAAGCCCCTCAACTGCGCTTGGACCAGGCATCCCTCTCCTCACTGCATGACCGAGTCCCTAACCCCCAGGAACCATGATATCCCACCCGCAGGATCCATCCCATATTCTAGCTTCCCCTCCCCCCCTCCAGCACCTGGTGAAGAGCATTGACCCTCGAAGGCCCTGAGCTCACCTGAGGACTGTGACCAAGACGGGCCACCTTGCACACCAGGTGGCTATTCACTAGCACACTTCTGGCTGAGAGTGCTCGGTGAACAAAGGCAAAGCTGGACAGGTATTGCATGGCAGCAGCCACACCCCGCTGCATGGCCACCAGCTGCAGACTACTGAACTGCCCCTCTCGCTGCTAAAGAGCAGAGAATAGAGGTCACTAGCAGGGTAGACACACTGCAACACACACATCAGCAAACGAGGGCAGTTGGGGGCAAATCTGGGAATCAAAATGGCTTGTGAATGAAGGAGGAAGGAATCATAATGGAGGAAGGAATGGAAAGACCAGGATGGACGATGGTCCATCCCATGATGGAAGACGGGACAGAGACACAAGTCTCTGTCTTCTGGAAAAATGTGAGTGCTCCAAGTTTTCCTTAGCCCATAGACCTTCCTTCACCAGAGCAGAACTGACCCTAAGGAAGCTGTCCAGGGGACCAAGCTCCATGAGTTCTGTCAGCACCATGACAGGCCGACTCTTTGTGACTACACCTTCCAGCCGCAGTATATTGGGGTGCTGGAACTGGCCCAGCAGTGCTGCCCGACCCAGAAAGGTCATCTTCAGGCTTTCAGCACCCCCGGCCCACAAGGCCTGGATAGCCACAGCTTGTTCCCGCCTTCCCCGGGGTTGCAGTCTGCCCCGTCGCACTTCTCCGAAGGAACCTGGAAGAATTGATACCGGCATGGATAAAAGTATTGACTTGCTCAGCTGTGCTAAGAAGGGAACACTAGGCCCTCCCAGACACCTCTTTCCCCTTAAATACCTGCCCCAATGACTTCCTCAATCTTAATATATGTAGGGTCAACCTCTCGAGCAAGCTCTCTGATGGCCTGGCAGGGGTCATCATATGTGGAAGGGTCAATGTAATACTTCACTCCAAGTCCTGAAGAGTACAGTGTGCTATGAAGGTATGCTGCAACCATGAGTACCCAAATACCCAAGACACACCCTTGTACCTCTGGAAGGTGGTGAGGAAGAGCCCCTTCCTCACCAGGCATTTGCCTAGCTCCAAGCCCACAATCCCAGTCACAGTCCCTCTCCCATTCCCAACCTGGGCTGCTGTATTGTTGCAGTTGTTCTGTGTAGCCGGTCCCACGCCGCTTCCTGAGAGGCAAACCAATAGCCTAGAATGACACTTGTTTCTATCGGCTTGCATGGCCCCAACCACCCTGGCCAAGCAGACAGCTTTCCAGCCCATGGGTCTAAGGATTGAGGGGACTCGACTAGGCCCCTCCTTCCCACCTTGGCAATGAACTAGTAGAAGGATGTGCGAAGTGCTGCAGGGGTTCCTGGGTTTGTCAGGACTTGAATGGTACTGGGGTAGGTTGGATAGGAGTGACAGGGGCCTCACCGCTGGAAGATGACAGCCAGTACAGTGATGGCTGCCAGTAGAAGGAAGGCCAAGGCCCCCAGGATGGAACCAATCACCAAGGACAGCTTCTCTGGAAGCTGGGAGGACAGCTCACCTGAGGGATCAGTGGTAGGGTCACAGAGAGGAGCCAGGCTTTCTTTGTGTCCACATGATGCCCCTGGACATCCACAGCACCACAGACACACATGTCACGGGTACACTCATCCCCTTGTACATCCATCCAATTCTCCAGATTCAAGAACTGTCCACACTACGTGCATTCGTATCTACAACCCCACTCTTATTAATTCACGCTTGTTAATTCACAGCCTCCCGCTCTACTCCTCCAGCCTCTAAAGTCAGGGGTCACCCTCCTTTCCCAGACACTCTGGTCTGGAGGACAATGGCACAAGATCTGTGGCTTTGAGTGTCTCAGGACCCAAATGCCCATCTGGGCTTCCTCTCACCTTGAGGCAGTGTCTGAAAATAGACTTTGCCCCCATAGGGACCATGGCCAGCAGCAGTCCGTGCCCGCACCTGGAAGCCATAGATGTGACCAGGGCTCAACCGTGTCACAGTGGCAGTGTTAGTCTCGCTGGTCATGGTGAAGGAGTGGGATTCGTCTTCTGCCTAGGGACAACAATCACTCACTCATTTTGCCCCTGCTTTATCACCTCTCTACCTCTGTGGTATCCCTGGAGCCTCAGGTTCTTGGCACCTCTTGCCCTCCTCCACAGTCATATCCTTGCGGGTTGGGGTCGTTGTGGCTGGGGGCTTTCTCTAGTTCCGCTGAGGTGCCCTGCCTCCCTGCCCACCTGATCATAGTAGCGCAGCTGGTAGTCGAGGATGTTCCCGTTGGTTTGCTCAGGCTGTGGCCAGGACACTGTGATGCTGTTGGCTGCCCGGCTCACCTGGTGCATCACAGGGACTGCAGAGGGGACTAAAGTGCAGGGCGGAGGATTATTGTTGGGGGGAGTCTGGAGTCTCTGAGAGCAGCACCCAAGGGTGGAGGGGATAGAATTCAAAATGTGATGTCTAATGCAGGCTGGCTGAAAAGCAGGCATGGGGAAGAGGGGATCCAAGGAGCTGAAGCAAGCTGTCCTTAAAGAGAAGGAAAGGACCTCACCTTCATGGCTGGTGCTGACATTGATGGATGCTGCCTGGGGAGGGTCAGGGCTGAGCTCAGACACCCCATTGACAGCCTGCACTTCCAAGATGTACGGCACATGTGCTCGGAGCCCCCCAACTAACACTCGACTCTCGGTCAGGCCCCTCTGGCGGGGGTCGAAATGCACCTCATCCCTGCAGCGGCGACACATCCCCCCACCGCTGGGCTCTCCGTGACCTCCACACTCCTTGCACACAACATTGAAGAGCAGGTCCCCTCGTCCACCCAGCTCCTGAGGCAGGCGCCAGTGCAGCATGAGAGCTGAGCCTTGCACCTCAAACCAAAGCTCCCGGGGAGCCGATGGAGGACCTGGAAGGGGAATTTTGGGGTGTGGTGATTATGAGGTGAAGGTGATTTAGGAATGAAGGAGGTCAGAAGGTGTGGCCAAAAGAACAGAAAGTAGAGCCAGAAAGGAAGAGAGAGAAAGAGAGAAGTGTAGGTCATGAGGGGAGGGGACCAAGAAAACAGGAGAATGCAAAGTCATTCAAGTGAACTCCAAAGACCTTTCATCCCCAGTGTTAAATCAGGTTCCCTAAATCCTCACCCACTCCCTGATTTAATGTGTTGAGCTTAACTGAGACTCACCAGTGCAGGGAGCCTCTGGTGGGTCAGAACTGGCTCTGTAGAAGCCCTGGAGACATGGGCAAACTGGGGCTGCAGGATCAGGGGAGTGGCTGCGAGCTGGACACGGTGAGCAGGGAACATTCCCAGCCAGGGCCTTATAGGATCCCTCAGGGCAGGCTAAAGAGGCAGAGGAGAGAATATGGTGCCATGTCTACTTCATCCACTCACCCTGAGTTTCTAGTCATCTGTATAAGGTGTCCTTTGTTCCCCAGAGATGGTTCTTTGTTCTGAGACCCAGTCTCCACCTCCTGTTTTGTGCTGCATAGATCTATTTAGTCAGTCAGGGGACAGGATTCAGTCCCACTTATGAATAGTTGGGTGTGCTCGGGGTTGTGGGCAGGGCAAGCCCAGAAGAAGTAGGTGTTACTGGCCAGGATACATAAACTCTCTGTAGTCTTGTGAGCCTATCAGCTACGACTGCCTACCTGCCTCACAGCCACCAGCTTACAATGAATCCTTTCCAGCCAGGTAGATTATGAGCACAGAGGAGCCCACATAAAATAGCCCAAGAACAGAGCAACGTTTGCTCTCTGTCACTCCTTGGACCCATGGTTTCAGGGCACAAAATATGGAAAACTGCAAAAATTTCAGAATAGTACAGTGAGCAAGTCTGTACGCTACAGAAAGTAAAGTTGGGATATTGGGACCTTTCCTGACGTGGCTTATTTCAGATATTTTGTGGACAAAGCCAGATTTGGAGGGTTCAGGAATCAAGACCAAGTGCTTGTGGGAAAGCATCTCACCTTGGCAGAGCTTGTCTCCACGAGCAGGCTGGTGTCCAGGCTGGCAGCGACAGCCTCCCACAGCGACCATCCACCTGCCTTCCCCATTACAGTGTAACCTTGGGGGGCTGCCCCCTGCCTGGCCTCCTACGCCATCCTCCTCTGGTTCTGCATGAGCTACACAGGTACCCACAGCCGCCACTAAGGAGGCACCTCCAGCTCCACTGGCCTGCGTCTCGGGAAAAGAGGCAAAGGCACGCAGGACGGAAGGACAGGTGTAGGAGAAGAGCTTGACTGCCACAAGAGCCAGGCAGGCCCCTGTGTCCTGGAAGGCCACATAGAAGCCACGCTGAGTGAGAGGACCAAAGCTGCGCTCTTTGACGTTCAGCTGTAGCCCAACCCGCTGACCAGTCCTGTGGGGTCCCACAGCCCACGAGGAAGAGGAAGAAGAGGCAGGGAAACTCTCATCTGCTGCAATTGTGTCCACTTTGGTCCAGCGTTTGAGGTGCCAGGCCGAAATACTGTCAGGGCTGTCTGGCTCATCGGCCTGCCGGTAGTAAAGGGTGAAGGTCTCTCGACAGGTACCCCCACTCACACCCAGGCTGGAACAGGCTCGCACAGAGAAGTGAAGACGGATGTGTGCCCTCTGGGCCCCTCGCCGCTCCACAAAGTGTGTCTGTAGCCAATTGTCCTGGCCAGAACCGGGAGGGACCCCTGCAACGTGGCATGCTTCGAAGGTCCGAGTCAGACGGCGCTGGTCATCTAGAACACTCACCTCATCCCACTGCAAGGGGACCAGGAGAAACAATAACAGCTCAGAGTTGGCAGACGGAGGTAACAGTGGGACATTGTGGGGCTGTGTCTGTTACACTGAGATTTAGCATTCATGGCAAGCAAAGCACAGAGAGGATACACTGAAATTCTGTTCCCTACAATGGATGGAATCTTATCTCACACCCTTTATCCAGGATTTCCTCCCTCAACTCCACTTTCTGGAGTACAATGGGGGCCAGAGGATGGGTTCGAAAAGAGGAATTGCACTCACCCCACCTGGTGGGTAGGTGAGCCAGCCAATCTCAGAGGTCTCTCCCGTGGTATCCAGCAGCACCTCTGTTCCGACATAATGGCACACATTGTGTAAAGCCTCCAGCCGGCAAGGCTGCTCCCACTCCATTCCATGGAAAACCAAATACTCTCTCTCCCAGATCCATTTAATTTGCCCGCAGGAGCTCAGTATTTGTGAGGATCCTGAGTCTAAAATACTTGATACCAGTTCTGTTCACCACTCGACCCATAGCTTTGCTTCCTTAACATCTTCACTCCTGCTTTTTTAGTCATGTACCCTGTCTTCCCCGCTTCGACTCCCTCCCATCCCCATCCCCCGCCCCCACTCCTGCACCCAACTCCATTGGCTGATGGGACTCTCCTGCCTCCCCTTCTTCCTACCTTCTAGAGCTAGAACTGAGGGCCCCAGAAACAGGAGCCACAGACTGCACACCATGCCCGCCACTCTGCTCCCTGATCCAGCCGTGTCCTCAGTAGCCATGCGCATGCGGTGTCTTCGGGACTCCCACCATCTCCTCGGCCACTGCCTTGTTGGAAGGCGCAGCAACGGCTTTCACAAGACCCTGTGTCTACAGGCAAGCTTGCTTCCTTGGGAGGACACAGGATGGAAATACACAGAGAGAAGAAGTCATTTTCACACACTGTATAGGGGCACAATAGCACCTGCACTACAACCGTCAAACCGTCCCTGATCAAACCTTGGACAGAAAGGGTAAAGTCATCTGGGTCTGTTATGCAAATTCCACTTTCCTTTGGAGAAAAAGTTCTCAATCTGTAGATCTGGACCCTTTTGGGGACTGAAGGACCCTTTCACAGGGGTCACATATCAGATATTTACATTACAATACATAACAGTAGCAAAATTATAGTCATAAAGTAACAGTGAAAATAATTTTATGGCTGGGGTCACCACAATATGAAGAATTGCATTAAAGGGTTGCGGCATTAGGATAGTTGAGAACCACTGTTGTAGAGACATATGCCAAGCCTCCATCTTAACTCTTTACGGGACTGTGTCACAAGGCCCTCATTCCTGAAGAGGAAGCACAACAGAGTGTCAGTTCAGTCTTACCCTTCTTGTCTGGAAGGAGTTATTCCAGTTTGCTCTCTTCATTTACTCTGCACCTTTCTTCAGCGGCCAACCTGTATGGTAGTTAGAAGTTTCTTCTCATTAAAAGCAGGTATGCAAGAAGCAATTCATCCTTATGGACACGTGGGCTCTCACTAGGACCCAGCAATTACACCCTGAATACTCTAGATATTTTGCAGAGACAGTGAAGCAAAGGAGACAAAGGAAAATGGCTTTGGGGTATGAAGGGTGGGGAAGTGGGAGAACAGATGTAAAAAAAAAAACAAAACCAACACACAGGCATAGGGACTCTGAAAGATAAATGAGACTGTGTTAGAAGAATACAAAGCTATGTAGGTCTGGCACTCATTCTGAACAAAGGTTCTCTTCCCCAAGGGGCATATTTTCTTTTGAAGCTACAAGAAAACTAAGCATATAGCATAAACACATGAAAAGATGCTTCTTATTTGCTCATAACTGCAGAAAGGCATGGTGAAACAACAGTGGAATGCCATTTGTTACAGAAGGATGTGTGTGCCTTCGTCATGAATGCATATGTTACAATATTATTCCCCAGTGTGATGGCTTTAGGAGGTGGAGCTTTGGGGAGGTAATTCTGCATGGAGGATTTACTGGAGTGGATTAGTAGTCTCAGAAGAATCCCCCAAAGCACTCTCTCTAGCTTTCTTTCCATGCTGTGAAGACACAATGAATAGAGGACAGTCTGCAGCAAAGATGATCCTCACCAGAATCCAACCATGTTGGTACCCTGATCTCTGAACATCCTCTGAATGGTGAGGAACACACTTGTATTTCTTATTAGGTGGCATTGCCAAATTGATGGACCTTTGTTGTTGTTAACTGAAATAATTAACTTATCATTTTAACCTATGAGATTGAGAACACAATGTTGGACAAGATATGGTAAATGTCCCTTCTCTATATTGTGCTGTTAAATTCATATTGCATATGCATGTGGAGAACGACTGTTACCATCTAGTGATTTGATGTCTAGAAGTCCTTTAGGTATCATGGACTTGCATAATATTTGCTTAAACAATGACATTCGTGGTAGTGGAGGTGGAGCAATACAGGGGATTGGACAGAGTTCTATTACCAAGCTGTGTCCTTAACCACTATGAATTGTTTCTAAGGGAAAAAAAAAACTCTAAAGTAACTGAACATCAGTAGGAAGATGGTTGAGAAATTATGGCACCTCCTAAGCAATAATGTGAGCTGTTTATGTAAGGATATGAAAATGCTTTCCAAGTGAAAGCAAGATGTGCAGAATGGTATGAAGTAAGCTCTTACTTGTTAACTTACAAGGAATAGATATGGAGCTGGGTATTTAGCGCCCAGTAGAGCATTTGTCTAGCATGTGAGGTCCTGCATTCAATCCCAGCACTACAAATACAAAGTAAACCAATATGTATGCATGTGAAAGGAAATTATGGAGTGATACATGTAACTTGGGAAGAAAGGAAATAACAGAGGCTGGGGAGATATTTTCATCGTCTTCTTAATTTTTGTAGTAAAATAATCTTTCGCAACTATTAATTATCTTTTGAACTTGATAATGAATTAAGATTCCTTTTTAAAGCTGTAGCTAACACCTGATTAATAAAATGAATGAAAATAGTACTTATGTCATCTGAGTGATTTCTAGAGCCATCCCCTACAGGAAACTTTTGTAACTATTAGTAAATACAGTTCTATGCCCAATAGATTGCAAAGGAATGGATGCTTCCAGGGCCACAGTGCAGACCATATCCGCTATCGCTGGCGCTCTTGCTCTTTCTCTGTAACTTGGTCTCAAAAGTTCATATGGCACATGGAAAAGATTTGCAGGGCTCATTTTTATGTCTGTTGAGGAGAATAACGAGAGGCACATTGCTCACAATACTGAAGGAACTTAGGAGAGAAGCAAACAAGCAAAACCAGAAGCTAACTGGAAAGGCAGTCTCACTCTGGTTATGGATGGCCTGGGTGTCCAATGATAAAGACACATTTCCCAAAGAAGTGACGTTAAACCGAAACTGTACTTGACTGTGGTCAACAGAAGCACTATTATGCCTGATCATCTGATTCTCTATTCTGTGAAAAGTGTTATGTGTGTGATAATATAAAGCCTTTAGTGTCACCCCATGAAGCCATCCTAGAGGGACATCTTTTGAAAGCACCTGAGCGCTGATGAGTAGCAATCAAGTAGCCAGTGAATTGTTCCCTCATTATCACTAATGTCCTGTCTGTGAGATAGACAATTCATGGCCTGTATAGAGAGGCAAGTACTAAGCAGTTCCATGTAGAGAAAAAATGGTAAGAAGCATAGGTTCTCTGAAGACATTGTTTTGAATGATACCAGAGGAATACTCAGAGGATTCTTAGAGAACAACTTCAGAGCTTGTGTAGCTATCTGAAGTTCTGTAATACTGGCTCCAGCATCAATAGTCGTTCCACAAATACCACAAAGTAATATATGCTGGAGGTGTAACCACCCCCACCCCAAATCCCAGAGCCTTAATGTCAAAACAACCCACCCAGGTTCGATCCAGAGCCACAGTCTTTAGGTACATTGTTATCAAGAACAGAAGATGCCAGAGGCAGGCTTTTAAACATTGAAGACTACTTTACTATATGCCCTGAAGATATTCACCAAAATAATCTCTTTCAGGCAGAACATGAGTGGGTTCTGATTCTGTACAAAGAAGAAACAGTAAAGACTGAGACTTCCTCCACTTACAAATGGACAATCATGGAGAAGAAATAATATCATATTAACATTGGTAATAGGATACTTTGTT
The DNA here is from genome assembly GCF_004785775.1 of Grammomys surdaster. NCBI lineage: Eukaryota > Metazoa > Chordata > Mammalia > Rodentia > Muridae > Grammomys > Grammomys surdaster. Next base: position 520,480 of record NW_021604710.1, on the reverse strand, counting down.
TGGAAAAGAAAAGCAAGGCAGAAAAAAAATGTAACAGATAACATCAGTTGTGCAATATGGAACATTCTAGAAGATGATGAATGACAAAAATATTTGCTTGGATAAGGTCTACCAGTATAGCCTTAGCACGCAGCTTGATGACAACACAAAGCTGGCCTATCTCCAGCAGATCGAGAAAATAACAAAAGCAATGATGAAATAGGTTAAAGCTGTACAGGTCTTGTCATCAGGAACCCAGAAGAATAAAATGTAGATACCCAACGTGGATTGTTATTTGAGTACTTGGGTTATTATTATTATTATTTTACCAAAAAACAAAAAAACAAAAAGATCCCCAAAACCAAAAACTCGATGATCTTAAAATATTCAGCAGTATATCTTGATGTTTGAAATAAATCTTCAGGCCGGGCAGTGGTGGCGCACGCCTTTAATCCCAGCACTTGGGAGGCAGAGACAGGCAGATTTCTGAGGATTTCTGAGTTCGAGGCCAGCCTGGTCTACAGTGTGAGTTCCAGGACAGCCAGGACTACACAGAGAAACCCTGTCTCGAAAATCAAAAACCAAAAACCAAAAAAAAAAAAAAAAAGAAGAAGAAAAGAAATAAATCTTCAGATTCAGACAAGAATATTGAGGATTAAAAATAAGTGTATTCAGGGGTGGGGAACGTTGCTGAGTCAGAGGAGGAAGTTAGATCAATTCTTGCAAATCCAACCAACCTAGTCTCCTATTTATATATTAAAAGATTCAGAGTGTATCTCCATTGCCAGAATTAAAAAAAAAAAAAAAAAGAAAGGGAACCTTGAGATATGAAGTAATTGCTGTCAACTGTGTCATAGCACTGCAGATTCTTCTGAAGCAAGTTCCAAAAGGAGAGCAACAAGACACAAGACAGAAGTGCTCCTCATGCCTGGAATACTAAGAAGGCAGGGCTTAGCACCTGACTTTCAAAGGTTGCTTTGCAGCTTGTAGCCACAACATCCAGCTCATTCGGTCCAGGAGGAATGTCTTGGGCTCAGCCAAACATCCTGTCACCAAAGGAGAAGGGATCAGCCAGGAGCCTCTGTGAGCCCCTCCCTCTCAGCTCCTCTACAATCCCCATTTCTGCTGCAGCTCAAGAAGGGAACTGGCCAGGATTTGGAAGTCCTTAGACTAGAGCAAGGGCTATAGTAGATCTCAATCAGGGAAACATTCACATTTCAGTTGGACATGAAGCTGTAAAAATATAAAATACCCAATGTGGGAGAAATGTGGATGCAAATGATAACCAACAGGAAAGTAACCAACAGGACAGTTTCATGTGATAAAGATCACATTCTAGGATTCTGCATCTTTCTTTTCCTCAACTCCTTTTCTCGATCTATCATTTTCTGCCTTTTTGGTGTGATGGAGACACAAGATCACAAGCCTCGTACATTTGCTTTATTTTATAAGATAAAATAAGGCAGGGTCTTAGGCATCGAGACTGTATCTGGTTTTAGAAACTGCCAAAACCCCAGAGACGTATAACATTTTCCCTCATCAGATATAGACTGTGAATTTTGTTTTCTATGAGAATGAAAGATTTGAAAGAAATTAAATCAGCAAATCTGCAGGAGCTTTAGAAATTAACTGTGTTTAAAGGAAATGCTAAACGTGATAGCTTCATGAACAAACCCAGCTTATTTGATAGTTTATGCATCTTGCTCTAAATTAAAAAAAAAAGAGAGCTTGAAGCAAGGTATGAGAGAAATATATTGGATCATTAAAACTGGTTGCTGTAGGAGGGTGCTAGTGAAGGAAGATGCATTGTGGGGACAGTTAACTCCACACATGTTAGAATTGTTCAGTTCTTATTATAATAAGTATGACATATTTTCAAAATTAAAGTCTAAACAAAACAAGGATATATGAAAGGATACTTTTGAAACTGCACACATAGAGCTATGTATGTATGTTTAATCGCTTTTTCCCTTTTCCCTGTTAGTTTTGGGAACAACTAGGAATTTTTAACTCTAAGACACAAGAGGCAAAACTGGGAGTGAAGGAGCCAAAGGGTGTCAGCAACAGAGGCGAAGCAACTTTTGTACTTGGGTGTTCTTTAAGCTCCCACGAAGTTTAAGTTGTCAGCATACTTCTCTGTCTCCCCATGCTGGGCTAAGGACTATATCTACAAAGGGAAAGAAGGGGAACAGAGGGAACTGGATACTTGTAGCATATAGGGAGGGGCCTCTCTGGCAAGAGAAGGAGGCTTGGGAGAGAGATTTTCATAAGGTATGGTTAGCTGCTGTCCAGCAGGGATGGGGAGCGTTCCCAAAGCAAGGGACCAGTGGCTGTAGGTCTCTTGTGGTTGCTGAGCTGGTTTTCACACCTGTTAGCTGCAGGGTCAGCGTGGGAGGGGTCAGTACTATAGGCTAGTCCTCTGTCCTGTTCTGCAGCTGTTGAACACCCAGGAAATTCCAATATAATCCTTGCTCAGCTGACTGCTGCAGTCTCTACCCTTTAATCTGCGCCCTGGAGATTCTCTGGTGAGCTCTCTCCGTGCTCTGGCCTTGTGCCTTGAAAAGGATCCCATGAGGCTTCGAGGCAGCCTTCAGGACAGACAGGGAGGAGGTAGCGATCATCTGACTCTTGATCTTCTGCTGACCAAATTGGGAAGCCAATTTGTGGATTACCTACCAGAGAACAGTTCTATGCCCCTGGAGATCTCTGGCCTCCAAGATCATCCCCCAGAAGCATGCTGGCTCAAGCACTCGTACCTCCCACTCCCAGTCTTTGCAGACAGGAGAGGCATTTAAGATGCAAGCAATGTCTAGGTCTAGCCAGACAGCCATGGAAAATGAATCACTTTGGCTGTTCACTGACTGGGGTCATAATAGTGCTGGGAAAATGTAAGGGAGGGTTTAGGGGCAAATATCTGGGAGCAATGAATCCTGAAAGGTGATGGGAGAAAGCCTTGAGGGCTGTTCCTGTATCTGTGAATGGCTGGTAGAGTATAAGGAAATGTACATGAAATTCAGTAGACAGCAGCAAACAGCAGAGGGATGAGTTGCAGTTGTCTTACGAAATGCTGTCCTTGCTATGGGCCCTGCGCTACCCTCACTGGCTGTGAGCTGCTCTCTAGTAAGCTGTTTCTGCTGAAGTGCTGGGTGAGCATCTGGGTGAGCATCGGGGTAGAGGAAGGGGAACCAAGGCTTCCTGCATCTTCAGCTGTTACCATAGTTCTCCTACCTGCAGTAAGGCACAGAAGAATGATAGGAAACCATATGGACAGGTTCACCAGTCAGTGAAGAGCTGGGAAAAATACTATCCAAGAGGATAACCCTTCCTTTCCCATGCTCAGCCATCATGGCCTGTGATTCCCAACATGCTGGTAACTCCCTGGTCTTTACGAATCATGCTTGTACGATGTATGGGTCAACAGACTGGAGAAGACTCTTCCACGTGTCATTAGGTAGGTACCCTGGGGCACTCATGGCAATCTTCCTTCAAGACAAAAGGCTCACAGTTTTCAAGGGGCCATAGCTGCTATAAGCAAAGGCTCACAGCTTTCAAAAGCCCATAGCTGCTATGAGTAAGATCCAGTCCCTAAATGTCCTATTACTGGCTTAGCCGCCAAGGACTCTCAACAGCCCTACCAGTCACTCCCACTGGTCTGTCCGTTGAGAAGCATCGTCTTCCATTCCAGAGCCACTTGAGTCAAGGGTGGAAAGCCTGGGTTAACTGATTGGGAACAGGCCGGGCAGCACTTCTACATGGGCACTGCCAGGGACATTACAACATCAGCTATGCTGGTCCCTTGCCAGCTCCCCCAGGGATGGGAGGAGAGAGGGTGCCAGACGGCCAAGATCAGTGGGCAGGGGCAGAGGCAGGCTGGGCCAAGCACCCAGATGCATAGAGGGGGTGGAGCTGGGGCAGGAGCAAGCAAGAGACTTTGTTTGCAATTGGAGGGGGCGTGCTTATGGTTGGGGCTCAAGATCCAAGCCTCTATTTCCAGGCTTAAAGGGGGTGTAGATGTCGATTGCCCCCCGCCGGCTCCACCCAGCAGCGAGGGGATTGAAGAGATGCCACAGGAGTCAGAGGCATGGACAAACCTTTTCTGAATGCTGGGAGCCTGACCTTTGTGAGGTTATCCCCCTCCCCCCAACACACACACACACACACCCTAAGCCACAGGCACAAGAGGGTCGCTGGAAATGTGATGGAGGAATTCTTACACCCAGGATACACAGAATAGAGAGCATCGATGAAGGCTAGAGAAGGGACAGTCTCTCAGGATCCTACTCTCCCCTTGGAGAGGTATACTCAGTACTCTCCCTTAGGGGACACCCCCCCCCCCAAGGTGTGCATAGGCCCAGGCTAGAGAGATCCTCTACTTTGCAAACCTTTATCCCTTATTCTCCAGACACAGTCTCCTCCGACCTCCCAAAATCCCGGGCTCACCTTCCCGCCGGCCTCCAGCTCTCCAGGTCTGCGTCCCCCGAGGCCCCCGCGGTGGATCTACACCTCGCAGATCTTTCCTAGCGTCGCGCGTGTCCTCTCTGGTCTGGGGACCTCGCTTCCCAGCGGCCCGCGTCTGCTCGCAGCTTGGAGTCTCTGGGATTCTGGGAGAGGACCCGAGGCTGCAAGCAGTGACTGCTCCCTAGGCGGGGCCCTGGGGAATCGTGCGGGGGCCGGTGCCACGATCGGAGTCGCTGAGCTCTGGTCTCGGGTTCGGACGCCCGCTGCTCCGAAGCGCTGGCTGGGCGAACGCAGCCGGGCCCGCCCCCTCTCGTCCCTCCCAGCCTGGCCCGCCCCTCTCCGGCCCCTTCAGCCGCTCTCGCTCTCCTCTTCCGGGAGCCGAGCCCGCCCTCTGGGCCTAGGACCCAAGTGCGCGGCGCCCGATCCCCAGTGGGGCGTGCAGTGGAGACGCTGGGCGCGCCCTGGGCCCGCCCGTGTGCTTAGGAGGGTCGGCCTCCTCCTGCAGGTTCTGGCTGGCGGAGGGGACGTGGACAAGAAGACCGCACGAGTTAGGGTCCGGGAGGAGGTGGCCAGTGGGCGCCGCTGCGAGGCGTGTTTAAAACCCTGTAGCTCGCGCCCCAGCATCAGCGGAGCAAAGCGCTACTGGCTGGCAGCTGATGGCCAGGCGCAGCGCCCCTGGCTCCTCCCTCCCTCTTCTTTAACTCTAGGAACTAAACCAGTGGGGCTTCTGCTCCGGGTTGAACTGAGGTGGGCGTGAGCAGAAAAAAAGAAAAAAAAAAGGAGGAGGTGGAGGGAGAAACAAATCTTGGGAGCACGGGAGGGCAGAACAGCCAGAGACAGTGCAGGCGTCTGGGAAGGAAAACGTCCCCGTGTTAGCTTCAGACTTGCTTCTGTTTCTGTGCCTGAATCTGGGTCGGCGATGGGGGCCTCTGAATTAAACCTTCAACCCCCTCAGAGGCAGGGAAGCCTGGGGAGGAGTCCGAGAAGTCTGATGTCTGTACCTGGCGCAGACGTGGCTTGGACAAGTCGCTGCACCTCTGGGTGCCACCTCCCTGGCGCGCGCTCCGCAGAGTACCTCCTCACAGTGATGAGAGGCCGTGGAAGGTCCACTCAGTCGGTGCCTGGAGGCAGAGGTGGAATAGAACGAGCTTGCTAGTAGGGAGAAACGTTTCTACCCACCCCTAACCATTTCTAAACTGGGGTACTGGTTTGGGGGTCTATTGTTTAGGTCCCGCGGAGCAGGGCTGCAGCCTTCTCACGAGGTGTTGCTACCACCTGCTGGTTCTTTGAGGGAGCGCAGGTACCTGGTGAATTCTTCTGCCCCCCCCCCCCAGTTTCTTCTCCCCATCACCCTGTCCCATCTTTCACTTATTCAAAGGCATGCTTATGAAAGCACTAGCTAGCTGCATATGGACTGATCATAACTGATACTTAAAGAGCATTTAGAAACCAATGAAAATTGTGAAAGAGACTATGACCCAACATGCACAAGAAACTAAACAATGAAACTCGTTGAGGCACTGAGAGAAAAACAGTCGTAATGAATTGGCTAAATGAGTGATAGAAAGATAAAGACAAATAACGAGTCCATACTTGGACGGGAGGTTGTTCGCTCATAATATCGAGGATCAATTAATGAGCCTGATTAAGTTTAATGACCTGCATTTGGACCTCATTAAAACTTCAATTACACTATAATTCGTATTTCTTCCATTTGTTTCTAAGCTTTCTGATAAAGAGCTTTCTTTATTTGTGGTCAACTCTTTCCAATGCTTTCAACGACTGAAAAAAAAAAGCCGCCTATCTTGCATCATCTGCATTATTAGACAATTCTACCATGTATCCATCATCACATCTATCTGGGCATCTATGTATTTTCTGTGAGCATCTGGCATGCTGTTCATGCTCTCACTAAACATATACCCTGTACCTCCAGCCTCTCCTAGATGCCTGGAAACTTTAGAAAGTAATAAAGTACGTACTTAAAGCATGTTTAAACATATTCACAAAACCAAAATGTAGATATTTCTTTATGAAGCCCAGAAATTCCAGTATAAATTTGCATTGCTATTACAATAAAACCTTTGTTTTCTTTTTATTGTATGACATATCACAAATTCCATTTTCTGTTAAATTTGACTTATGTAATCAGTTATTTTTTCTTGTTAAGAAAATCTGATTGCATCTAGTTTAAAAAAAAACACTACTGTATCTAAGATGCATAGAAGATTCAATTTATTATTATAATTAGCCTTATATCCTAATCTACATGATTTCAAACCAAGTTTTCTGTTTTATTTTATTATTTTATTTTATTGTATATGAGTATTTTGCCTGTAGGTATATATACACGCTTACTGAGTCCTGCTTCGTTGTGGAACAGAAGGCACCACAAGGTTCCTGTTGGAGCAGAGCCAGCAGGGAGTAGGCCTCAATGAGTGTTGATAGTTGCTATGTGTAAGGCTTGTTTATATAGTATAATAATGCATATATTTTACCTTATATATAAATATGTATACTATACAGTATTTACATATTTACATCACATATAAATATGTACACTATACAGTATTTACATGTTTACATTCTATACATTATTTACATATACATATATAAATATGTAAATACTGTATAGTATACATATTTATATATGTATATAAAGTATACACACACACACACACACACACACACACACGAGTAATGTCCTTTCTGCCAAGGTTAATTAAGAACAGGATGATCCCAGGAAATGAGAATATGTCTCTGTGACGCTGAGACTTTCAAGGCAGCCCTTAAGGCTGTGACAAGGAACTCTGAAAACATTAGTTCAAGAATATATAATTTCTCACCTATGGAAAATATAAGAATGCAATATGAATTTATACGGGCCTTCGTGGACCTAAAAGAACAGAGGTAGCTGCACTAATGAGCCAGCTTGTCAGATGGCTATTAAGGAAGGAGATAAAGAGACTTTGGAAATGGTGACCTCAGGCTAAGATCCCACCCAGGTAAGCTTAGTGTTTATGCTTACAAAAGCAGACAGATTTCTGAGTTCAAGGTCAGACTAGGAAAGAGCAATTTTAGGTCCAGGAATGGTGGGAATGGAGATCTTAGGACAGAATCCCACTCAGCTAGCTTATTGTTTATGATTACAAGGGCAGGCAGATCTCTGAATTCATTTGCTATGTTAAAAACAATATATTTGCTGTCTTTTTCTCTGAGAATCAAGGGGCTAGATCATTAGATAATCGAAAGGGAACCTAGGGCGAAAGACTGAATTGATATGTAAACCAAAGGCAGGGCTTTGGTCTATAAGAGACGAGCTGTCTGGAGAGCTATTGTAGCTCCTATTTGGAATTTTCCTAGCAGGTTTCCTGACTTTGGTCAGAAAACCCAAATTTTTTTTCTTAGCAGCTTTTCTGACTTGGGTCAGAAAACCAATGAACTATCCAGAGTGAATTTAGGATTTTCCCTAGCAGGAAAGAGCTGTCTAGAGCAGAGAGCTGTCTTGAACAGACTACAGAGCTGTCAGCTTACACTCATCACTGATGTCCAGTTGTTTCTTCCACCACTTCAAAATACCCCTCCCTCAGAATCCCCCTAACCAAGCCAAGGCTGGCCCTTGGAACACACTGTGACTGTGCATGTTGCCAGCGGCCAGAAGATGGCATCAGATTGCCTGGAATTGGAATTATAGGTGATTGTGAGCCATCATGTGGATGCTGGGAATCAATTCTGGGTCCAGACGTACTTTTAACCACTGGACGTGCTTTTAACCTCCAGTCTTCAACCCAGTGTTAATAGTGGGAAGAAAGTATATAGTGCATCTGCTAAATTATGCTGTAGTCTGCAGTTATGAGAAACCAAAGCAGTGAGTTCCATTTAAAGTTTAGCATAAATCTTGGCTGTAATTTGCTCAATACCTCTCACATATTAGGTGCTTAGGGGTGTTTTGGAAAGAATAAATAAAGAATAATAATATTTAAACCTTTTTAAAGCTGAGAAGCAGAACTTAATAAAGAAAGCATATGCCTCACAGAATTCATTATCTCCAGCACACACAACTTCTAAAGTAAATGGGGAGCCTAAGCGGTCTCCTGAGTAGAAAACTTCAGCAAGACGGCATGACTCCTTGGCTGGCTCTGCCACTTTTCTGCTGATGTTTTTCTTCCTTCTTAAGCTTTTCTTTCTCCAATATCTATCACTCCCCAAAGATATGCAATTTTCTGCTTCCTTATTTCCCCTTAGAACAGCTGATGCAAGTTGATGTTATTATAAACAAACAGCTTTACAAGTAATTTCAGTGATAAGAAATCCAGCAAAAAAAAGCAATAAAAGAACTCTTCCTAAGCTTCCAGATCTGTTATTTCAAGACAGAAGTTACAGTTCCCAAAGCCTGACTCTTCACCGAATTGTCTTGAGAACCCGTGGCCCCAAGTTACATTCTTAATTCCTCAAAGCTTAAGTGTGTTCTCTCTAAACATTTTGCTAATAAAAGTGCCAAATGCCTGTTTACACAAAGAAAAACTATTGAGTTAGAAACTTTCAGGATATTTCCTAAGGCACCAATTTGTTTAAAGGCAAACCTGGAGGAGAACTAATTTGTAAACCAGAGCTGATTGACTGTTGGTATTCGACGCTTAGCTACCACAGTTTTACACTTTGATATCGCTTTCACTAAACAATAGTGACAAGACTGATGCATTCCTGCAAAGAGAGGAGAATGGCTTTTCCTTAACTGGATACTTTCTCAGGAGTTGACTTCAGAGACATGTAAGATCAGGAATGTCAGGAAGTCAGCTCAACAGAACTCCATTTTTAGGGTGTAGCCTTGCTTTTGGGGTCTCAGCATATTATCCAGAGCTCAGTGTGCCATGCTTATTCCTTCTGCGCAAGAAGAAGATGTTAACAGAATGAAAGACATGCACACAGTTGTGTCATCACTGTTTCAGAGCTTGGAGGGCTCTGCTCAGTAACTGCTTATACAATGTTGTCTTGGACTTTGTTACCTGGCCATTCCAACGTGTAAGAAATGGAAGCTTCACGCTGCACCCAATAAAATTAAAGGTCTCTTAAGGGGAGAGGAAGAGATAACAAGTATTTGTCAAGTAAACAACAGCTCACTCACAAAAGAAGCACAATACTCACAGAGATATATGTTTCCCCACTGTTGGCAAAGAGAGGTTTTCACAGGACATCCTTGTTAATAATTTCCCCCTCAAATCATCATCATTAATATAATATATATTATATATATGTATTGTATATGATAGCCAGAGGAACACACATATATGTGTGGGGGGGGGACATACAGAGTGGTTCCCTGAAAGTTAGTAAGTAGAGTGAATGAAAGTGCTGGGAGCTTTCTCTCAGTAAAATAAGCATGACATTGTCTCAGAAGAAAAGTAGTAGGCAATTTCTCAGGCATACAATAAGAGTTGGAAGGATGGTAGCGTTTAGTAATGTTTTTAGCACACTACAAATGCAGATCAGGACTGATCAATGCTTCATGCTCAATTCTGCCCATTCCTTTGTCTCCAGTTCCATGTGAGTGAGAGGATAACTCACACGGAGCAGGTGGTCTGAAGGCCTGCTCCTTCAGTCAGATGTAGCTTCTTCCTCCGGCTCTGGTTCAGGAAGTGACCTCTGAGCAGGTCCACATGGCGCAGCAGGAAAGTGGGCCTCCTGCATTCCTTTGGGCTCTACATTCAGGATCTAGATAGGATGGGAATGCTTTCCCAGTCTTCTTAGCTCTCCCTCACCCTAGATTGTAAATCTTGCTTACCATACAAACAGGGTTCTAAAAATCCCTGAGTCATAACTTCAAGCACCGATAACTAAGTAGACTATTCCCTTCTAGGAATGAGTAAACAACCAAACTTTCAATCATTAAAGATTCTGGGAGATGATGTGGACAATGAGCCAGGATAAAAGCGTTAATAGGAAATGTCATTACTCAGTGTCTTTAATGAATTACAAGCTGATGTGGAAGCTGTATTTGGAGACTAGAACATGAAAATGATGAGAAAGACAAAAGACAAAAAGGAAACAAATGAATGGAAATAAACTATCCTGTGAGGGGGACAGGACAACTGTAGGAAAAGCAAGCCACTGCAATATAAGATGAATTTGCCAAACATTCAATATATGAAACATTAAAGCAAGACTCGGTGGTACATATCTGTAATCCTACCATGGGAAGATATCAAATGCAAGACTACAATAACAATATAATAAGACTCTGACTCAGAAAGGATGTGAAGCACATTCTTCATGAATTAATAAAGACAATAAAGGTCTAACATTGAAATAATTTCAATAAGAAGAAAGATCAAATACACAAGAGAAGACGAAAGGGGAAATTTAAGAAATAATTTAAATATTCAAAATGTATTATTAAATTTTTAACAAATATTTATTAAGTACTTGAAGTAATTAAAAAAAAAAGACATGAGACTGTCCTATCTTCTACATCAGAGGGGAAAGTGATATCTCAGACACATTTTAGCAAATACTTTCTAATCCATATGTAGTAAAGTCACACACAGAGATCTTACATTTATCTGTGACATATTTACAATTCGTTTCGGGGGACATTGATGAGTGAGAAAGTAAAGGGGTGTTCTTAGAAAGTAAAGTTCAGAGTCCTTAGCAGAAAGGCGATCACAAGCCATTTCCAGCTGTCTTGTCTTAATACTGAAACTAAAAAGCGAAATAGTTGTCTTCTATATTTTTCCTTTAATTAAAAGCGCTTATAAGACCTGATTGTGGTCCAGCAGAAGAAAATAGAATTCTGCCAAAGGCATTTCTGAGAAAGGTTTTAATCTCTGGCAGAAGGCTCATTTGACTAGGTAGGTCTTTTCTCTCTGGCTTTTATGTAATTACTTGGACAACATATTGGTTCCTGTCAATGTCACAATGAACTTAGCAGCTGAAAACAACAGAAGTCTATTATCTCATACTCTTGAAGGTCAGGAAGACCGAAGTTCTTCTCCCAGCATGGATATTAAGGTATGGGCAGCTGTTGTCTGGAGTTTATAAGGAAAGTTTGTTTCCTTGTTTTTCTATGTGTGGTTTCTAGAAGGGACATTACCTCATGGGCCTGTCCTGTGTCTTCCAAGCCAGAGATGTGACATCTGGGAGAATGAACCTTTAAAAACAACCTGCTATCCCTACGACTCTTACATTGTTCTATTCTTAAGGATCCTTGTGATTGTAATGAGACTAACAGGATAATCCAGGAAAACCTCTCCTCCATAGATTTGCTAATTAGCAAGCTTCAATCCCCTTTCATGGAAAATGTGCTGGGGAATATGGTATGAACATCCTTTGGGACTACTATTCTGCCTGTCAGAGACCTTGTGACAGGTTTCAAAGAATCCTATTGGTAACTGAGTCAAAACTAGCAACCCTATGCCTGCAGACTTCTGTTAGGAGAAAAAAAACACCACAACACACACACACACACACAAACACGCACGCACGCACCCTGCAAGGGAGGCCTACCAGCAATTATAAATTTTGTTCCATGAAACCTGAAGATTACTAATATATGCAGATTCAAATATTTTGTCTTCAGTTATAGGATTATTATTTTCAAAAGACTTTATAAGGTTATTTTCAGAGCTTCAGTGTTTAGAAAACTTGCCACCTAAGACCATTCTTGAGCAATATGTACTGTTAAACTAGAAGATGTAATACTCTGACAGGCCAGGAAGCCCCAGTCATTTTCCTGTCTCCTCTCTCCAAAACACTGAGGTTACAGGCACTTAGGGTGACACACAGCTTTTTAAGTGGATGCTAGAGACCTGGACTCAAGTCTTCCTATTTGTTCAGTAAGTACACAAGCACAGAGCCATCTCTGGAGCCCCCCTCCCCCCAAATTCTTCTTTTTAAAGAAAGACTTTAAACTCCAGGTTAATATAATGTAAACTATGGAAAAGGAACAGCCGAGATGGAAAGGCATCAGAGCTGAATTCCTTGACATCTATCAGAGAAAGCCAGTAGTTACTGTTGGCATAATTAGGTTAAAAGAATTTTAATGGCTTAAGATAATAATGTTAGATTATCTCTAAAACAGGGTGTTAACCTTTCAAGTCATAGATAAAAGATAAAGACAAGTGGACATAATTCATTCATCTAAAGGCAAAATAGATAAAAGTTAACAAAGAAGCACAGAAAATATAAAGAGCATAATTGTGACAGGTGTCATGCACAGTACAACGTCTAAGGAGCATAATATTCTAGAATAATTTCTATGGTAAGTTGGCAGAATCAGTGTATTGTGAAATTTCATGAGCAAGTAACAAAAGCTCTTTCTTATTTTATATACACAAAGGCATGGCTGTTGTCTTACATTTTTGGAAATATTTATAAAAACAACAATATTTTCTGGGTATATGTCCCTTTGATTTCTCAAATAACAATAGGACCACCAGCGACAGCATAAATGAATGCATGCTGAAATTCAGTGTATAATTTGACTCAGTTGAACCATAAATTTTGAACTCACACATGCACACACATACTTGGAGAAACAGTAGCTTTGTCTTTTATCTTTTTCTCTCCTGTCCCCTTCTCCTCTCCCATGCCCTCACCCCCACACTCCTCTTCCCTGTTTTTCTCCATCTCTCTCTTGTACATCCACATCTCTAGGAACTACAGGAGGATGATAGTGACCTGTCTACAGAACCGAGGAGGCTCCTGTAAGCAGTATTTTCAAAGCTTCATCTGAATCTTTGCTTAGCCACGCCAGCCATATATCCCTTAGAAAGTGGTTTTGACCCCAGGGGAAGGGATTGAGGGGCATATTTTGCATACCAAAGCAGACTTGGCCTCCAGGTTTTCTTAGCATACCTCAATTCCTACTTCGCCTTCCCTGCCCCCAACCCTAAACATTCCAGCCCCGGGGCTGGGGTGCCCTTCCCCCAGAGGCTTTTCCCAGTATAATCCAAATATTTTAGTCTCTCTCTCTCTCTCTCTCTCTCCCTCTCTCTCTCTCTCTCTCTCTCTCTCTCTCTCTCTCTCTGCCTGTCTTTTCTCTCTTTCTCTCCACCTCCACTCTTCCCCATGGCGACTTCGCTGGCCTCTATCCTTGAGAACTTGCCCACCCGAGAGCAATTTTCCAATAAAGCTGCCTTTAATATAGTCTAATCTGGTTTAAATTGGCTCGTTTCATCAGCGGCGGAGAAATAATCTATCAGAAATTAGGTGATGTTTTATTTTTTATAAAGCTAAAAGGATATGATAAGAAAATAAGAGATCTTCTTTTTTTAATTATGGTTAATTAACACGCATTCAAATAAAAGCCTATATGCTTAGATACTTTAAGTATCTTAAATAGTGACATGAAATTGTTTACTTCCATATCAGAAAACAGTACATTTCTTAAATAGGTATATCATTCATTAATTCTGTTCAAAGCAAATTGATGGGCAAAAGACATGACAGAAAGTATAGACTCATAAATATAATTGGCATAAATTGCAGAAATTTCCCATGTTAATAGCTTGTTGAATCCCTACTGATGATTCACCCTCCCTTCACCCATCACTCTACATCTGTGTTTAGCTGAATGAAACGTTTCTTGTTCTACTCTTCATAGCAGCATAGACTACTGCTTTGATGTTGGCAAAGTAGGCTACACTAAGATAATTAGGCTCTTCCTCTTTGCAATGTTGTTGTAAATGATCCGTTTATTTGAGAGATGTGCTTTTCTGAGTCACTGATACCTGCTGGCTTCTAAAAAGAGAAAAGAAGCACACATGTGACACAGTGGTTGTGAGAGGAAAAAGAATGGATTAAGTGCCACCCTTCTCTGCGAGAGACACCAAAGTAAAGTAAATAACTCAGATTTTCCTTGCAAAAGACTTAAATGGCAGAATAACTTAATACATGATCTATGAACAGAATGGCTGAATGAGACTGATCAATGCTACATTCCTTCACACCTAGACAAGGAAGTCAATGCTTACTGATGTACAAATCAATCTTTCTTCTTTGAGAGATGTTTCTTTATTTTGTTCATGGCTTAATTCCTGTTCATTCTTAAAATATCAGCCGAGAGCTCAGAAGTAACCCTCACATAAGTGGCCAATTGATTTTCAACAAGTGTGGCAAGTCTCTTTAGTGGGGAAAAAAATCTTTTCAATAAATGGTACTTGGATATTGATCTGTTAAAGACTGAAGTTGGGTCCTCCCTATACATCGAACACCAATGTGAGTTTAAAATGGATCAATGGTCTAAACTTAAAGCTTAAACTACAAAAAAGCTAGAAGAAAGCATTGGAGAAAACTTTGTCATTGGATTAGGGAAAATCCAACAGATAGGACTCATTCAAGAAAACAAAAATAATACAGTTAAGTTAGATCTTAAAAGTTAAGAAATTCTGTGCACAATAGGATGTTATCAAAAGAGCAAAAACACAGCCGGGCGGTGGTGGCACACACCTTTAATCCCAGCACTTGGGAGGCAGAGGCAGGCAGATTTCTGAGTTCGAGGCCAGCCTGGTCTACTGAGTGAGTTTCAGGACAGCTAGGGCTATACAGAGAAACCCTGTCTCGAAAAACAAAACAAAACAAACAAACAAAAAAAAGAGCAAAAACACAGTGTAGAGAATTAGAAGAATACTTACAAATTATGTACCTGGTAAGGGATTAATATCAGAATTCATAAAGAACACTTAAACCTAACCCTGGCAATAAATGAAGAATAACTCAATTCAAACACAGGGCACTTGAATAGATAATTCTCCAATGAGATGTTAGGGTTTGTACATGAACATCTCTAAAAGATTTCGGGATGAATACTTGCTCCTTGGCTTATAGATCAAATCACTGAGAAGTGATTGGATCATGAGGGATAGGATCTAACCAGAGAGTTAGCACATTGCAAAGTTTATAATTTGATGAAATTACAGGAAATACAGGCTTTAGAGGGATGGCTCAGCAGTTAAGAGCATTGCTGCTCTTCCAGATGACCAAAGTTTAATCCCCAGTAGTTCATATCATCTGTAACCCCAGTCCCAGGGTATCAGATATCCTCTTCTGACCTCTGTGGGCACTATGCACTCATGTAGTGCACACACATGCAGGCAAAACACACAAACACACAAAATAATAAAAGTAACAATAAGTGGTATTTTTGAAAAGAAAAAAGTAGAAAATAGGTCACTTGGGACACTCCTTTGAAGGGTGTTTTATCATGGCTTCTCCTCACGCCCTCTTTCTCCTAGCTGCTCTATTCCATCAAATCTTCTTTACCATGATGTTCTGCCAGCTCTACCAAAAACAATGATGTGAGTTGACCATCATCTGAAAACGTTAGCCAAAATAAGTGTTTCCTGTTTTAAATGGTTTATTCAACCTGTATTTTCCACAGCTAACACACCAAAAAACAAACATATACATATTCAATAAATGTGTTCAAATAGGTTGCGTGTCTGTCTTTAGTCATTAGAAAAATCCAGATTAAAGCTACAGTGAGATCCTTCGCGTCTGGTAGGACATTGAAAATCACAAGTGTTGAGGGTGCTGTGCAGCAATTAGAAATCCTGCACACCGATGATGTGTTAGTTGGGGATTTATTGCTGTGAACAGACACTGTGGCTAAGGCAACTCTTATAAGGACAACATTTAACTGGGGCGGGCTTACAGGTTCAGAGGCTCCGTCCATAATCATCACAGCAGGAGCATGGCAGCCTCCAAGTAGGAATGGTGCGGGAGAAGCTGAGAGTTTTACATCTTCATCTGAAGGCTGCTAGTGGAAGACTGACTTCCAGGCAGCTAAGATGAGGGTCTTAAGCCCGTGCTCACAGTGACACACCTACTCTAATATGGTCACACCTAACAATGTCACTCCCTGGGCCAAGCATATACAAACCATCATAGATGGGGAGAATGTAACAGTGTAACAATGATGCTCACTGGGAAGAGAAGTATGGCTTTCCATACTGACTATAGGCTTGCCATATAATTTAGTGATTCCACTTGTACCTAGCTTTACCCAAATTGAAAACAAGGCCTAGCTGGGCAGTGGTGGCGCACGCCTTTAATCCCAGCACTTGGGAAGCAGAGGCAAGTGGATTTCTGAGTTCAAGGCCAGCCTGGTCTACAGAGTGAGTTCCAGGACAGCCAGGGCTACACAGAGAAACCCTGTCTCGAAAAACAAAAAGACAAAAACAAAATGAAAACAAGGCCTAGTAGAGATAGTTCCATGTTAATAATAACATTTAATCATAAAAATTGCCAAAAGTAGAAAGTATACATCAGCAGATGAAAGATTATCAAAATCTGGTACACATAGCAGTATTCCACACAACAATAAAGAGGCATGAAAAAATAGAGAGAGGGCCTCACAATGTAACTATAGCTGACCTGGAACTCAATATATAGAATAGGCTGACCTTGAATTCACATAGATGCATGTGTCTCTGCTTCCTATGTTCTGAAAATAAAAATGTTGTAGAAGTTATGTCCAGTTCTTCCTCCCTCCCAACTTCATGGTTCCTGAAATAACACTCAAATTCAAAAATATATTTACAAATACTTTGGCCATATTGGTAGGCTTTTCTCTTATTAGATCATAACTAAAGCAACCTGTTTATTTTAGTCTACATTCTGCCATGTGGCTGGATACCTGTGCTCAGGTACTATCATTTGTCTTGTTACATCTTCCCAACAAATCTCTTGCCAGGGTCTATCCCAGAACTCTTTCTGCCTCCCAGATATCCCACCTTCTATCTATCCTTTTCCGTCAGCCATAGGTTTTTTTTAATCGATAGATGATGTATCCATACACAAGATATTCTCTCTACAAATGTGTGCTGCTGTCATATTCTTCCATCACAAACACATCAACTTGGAAGTCAGCTCTGGCCAGATCCTGAATCTGCTGGTGAATTCCTAAGTCCAGAACTGTAAGAATTCTATTTATGTTGCTTTTAGACTATGGCATTTTTCTCTGAAGCACTTCATGAAACTGTAACACTCATATAACTGGAAATGTATAATATTTGCCCCTCTTTCCTTGAATTTTGTCATTATGTATAAGAATTTCAAGATCCATTCAGGATGTGGCATATTCTGAAGTCTTTCCTTCATGATGGACTATAAACTACAAACTGAAACAAACTTTTTCTCCCTAAGGTATACTTGGTCATAGTATTTATAACAGCAATATAAAGTGTATTAAGACAAGAAGTTTTTATTTAACAATACAATTTTAATTAAAGTCAATAAAGATGTTTTGGGTATAGATAGTGTTAATGACGATACAATTTGTGGATAAACTTAATACACTGAACTGTAGTTAAAATGATAAATATTTGGCCATGTGTGGTGGTGCATGCCTGTAACCCCAGCATTCCCAAGGCTGAGGAAGAAATACCTTGAATTAGAAGCCAATTTGGCTAATTAAGCCAAACTTTGTCTTAAAGGGAGAAAAAAAAAGGATACATATTATAATGTCTGTTTTTTTTCTGGAGTGAAAAAAAAAGTACTTCATCTCTTAGGTTGTTATAAGAGGGGAGCCTGAGATCATCTACTCAGATTCTAGTTTTTCTAGATTGTAAACTTGTTAGTTTTAGCAATGCCTTCCTCCTCTCCTAGACTGACCAACATCCCACAATCATTTCTGTATCAGTTTGCTTATTTTCCCCTAACAGTGTCTGCCCATTGAAATACTCTAGCATATACTTTTCTGCTGAATTCCAGTATTGAGGAAGGGAAAAGAAAATACTACTTTGAGTACAAAGTAAGTTGCAATCATCTGAATCTTTTGTATCTGTGACATTTATTGAGTTGACCAGTTTGCATAGTGTGTTAAAATGGTCTGCCCTGAAAAAAATGTACATACAAGTAACAATACAAAGACTGGCAAGTTGTATTTATTTAGGATCACACAACAGCAAAATGCAACAACAAGGAAAACAGGACATGAATTTGAAAGGAAGCAAGGCTGGAGAGGCCAGTGTGGTACCTGGGAGGAATTGGAGGGAGGAAAGGGAAAAGGAAAATGATGTGATTATATTATAATCTGAAAGCATTAAAAAATATAATCTGGCAACTGTGGCATGATTAGGCCGCACACAAACACAGATAGAGAAACAAGTCTAATTATTCTATTGTTACATCACATAATTATCTATGATCAAATTATAGATTACAAAAGGGATAATTATTCCTAATGGTCTCCAAGAGCTATCATTTTCTTTAATTTGAATGCAGTAGGAACTGAGCGAGGGGGCTGATTAAGAAGGGGCTTAGCAATGCATTTCAAATTTGAGTAATTCATTCTGAAGACTAATAACGATGCTATGTTGAATAACTCCCCTGTGAGAGCCTCCAGTCTTCAAATAAGCTAACAAGGTATTATGCTCTTTTCTGTCTTATAATTTAGAGTAATTTTTAAAAGATAAATACTCATAGTTTAAGGCATAAACACCAACAGAAAAAAGAGGGTTGGGATTTGTAATTTTTTTTTTCTCTCTTCTTGGTTCAAACTAGAAAATTTAAGATTTTAGAATGGCTTCTCTGATGAATGCTTTTCATTCTGAACAATCAGAAGAATATTGACAAAACTGTATTCAGTAAATAGTTTTATAAAACAATTCTCCTTCAATTAAATCTTTTTTTTTTTTTATGGTGATGGTTCTAGAGGCAGGGACTGCAAGGCTCTTGAAGATGGGAAGCCTCTGGTCTAAGTTATTTGGTTGTGTGTCAAATGTGTATTCCAAATTAGTTCTTTTATTAGTAATAAGTTTGATTTTGAATCATATAATTTAGTCTATTTTTTTTCCAGCTAGAAACAGTTTTAGATCTTTGTAAGCAGGTGTTTATGGTCTTTTCAAAGGTTTTTGTTGGGACTCAAAGAAGTTTGTGAATGCTTATGATGTATGCCTTTTGCAACGATCTAATAGTTTTTCAGATGCTAAATGTAACTGTATAATTTTTTTTTTTTAACCAGAGTTGGTTGGCAGGAATACAAACCCATTTCTGAACCATTCAGGTGGTAAAAGTTACAATGTGATTGAGAATGTGGTCAGAACACTCTACCAGCCATCCCTAAGAGGAGAATTCACGGCTTGTTGTACATTATTCTCTTAAATAGCCCTTTAAGTACAATGAATAAGTCACGTTGGTTGCCATTTTTAAAACATTTTGTTTTGGGCTAAATGTAACACATAAGTGCAAATTTCCATATTGGCCATTAGTCAGAGCTGAACTGCTTCATAATAATAAAGAGGTGTTTAAGGCTTTTTGTTTAATTTTAAAATACCAGTTACATGAAAGGACAAGATATTGGAGCCAAAGACAAAGATGTTAAAATAGGTCATACTTTTAGTTTTCTTTCTCAGTAAATGATATTAATCAAAGGAGACCTGCAAATTGACTCTCTAGTTCTGTTGTCTGGGTTTGCTAGATGACTTTGCTGAGACCAGTGAGAATAATGCCTGTTGAGAACTTCAAGATGGTCTTATGACTGCCTTATACAGAATACCATTCCAGATTCCAGAGAGAGATAAGGAGAGAGAGAGGGAGACAGAGAGGGGGAGAGGAAGAGGAGAGGGGGGGGGGGGAGGAGGGAGGGGGAGGGAGGGGGGAGGGGAAAAGGGAGAGGGGAAGGGAGGGAGAGGGAGGAAGAGAGGGAGAGGAGGAGGGGAAGGAAGGGAGAGGGAGGGAGAGAGGGAGAGGAGGAGGGGAAGGGAGAGGGAGAGGGAGAAGAAGTAGAGGTGATATGGTTAGAATGTCACTCATCAGCCAGGGCTACACAGAGAAACCCTGTCTTTAAAAATGAAAAACAAAAACAAACAAACAAACAAACAAACAGAAAAAGAAATGATTCATGATTCCTAGAAAATGGATTAAGGGACAATTTTTTATTAGTGAAGTGGAAGTAAACAAGGCTTGATGCTCACTTATACTGAACCTAGGTGGCTTTGGAGTTCCTAGACATGTATCTTTAAGGATTCATTCAGCCATACCATCTCTCTGTCTTTAGAAAATGTACATTGTTTGTTATAACTAGTCATGTAATATAATTTATCATAATTATATTCTCTTGTCCCCTTTTCATTCATCTATCTATCTATCCATCCATCCATCCATCCATCCATCCATCCATCTATCTATCTATCTATCTATCTATCTATCTATCTATCTACAAAGAGAGGGATGATATAGATAAATATATAGAGATATATTGAAATAGATGATAAAGATATCACCAGTTGGTTTTGCCTGGAGGACTACTAGGAGATTTCATATAGGCTCCTATAAAACAGAAGGATATGAAGGAATTAAAAAAGAAGTTGGGAGTTAGGGAAGAATTGAGAAGGAAGGAGAGAGCAAGACAGAGAGGTTGCTTCTCTCCTGATTTCTGGCATGTGCAGGCAGAGGCAATACTGAAGATCAGTCAAGCGTCCAGGTCAACCAGCACAGTGTACTTTATGTTTTAGTTTCTGTTGCCTGATAGTTCAGGTGTGCAAAAGGATATTGGAACTTAAATTCTCTTAAAGGGCAGTTAGGAAAACAACAACCATACTTTAGTCTTTGAATTTTTCCTCAGGGAAGTAATTAGTATCAGCCAAAATCAACCATTTAGGACTTTCCATGACCATGAAATAAGATTTTCACTACAGGTGCACACCTTGTGCAGGTTACAGCAACTGATACTGCCTTAGAATGTCTTCTGTGTGCAGATTCATGGTTGAATAAAGACTGTTTTGCGTGAAGCAGGAGCCCAGGATCAAAAGAAGCAGGTGTCTTAGCTATGTAAATTAACAAGGGAGTAAAGAACAATAATTTAATTGGAATCCATCTGAAATCTAAAGCTGTAGTTACTATCCAGACATCTCAAAACATGTGTTTGCTGTAATATAGGGAGAAAAAAAATAGAGGATTAAATAATGCAATACCTGGCCGCTGCCATCCATGCTTACTTACTTGTTAGAACAAATATTTACAGCCATTCTCCCCTCAAATTCAGTTTTTCCTCTCTTCTCCAAGCATTTCACATGGATGGAGTTCTTCTTTGTTAGAGTGAATTATATCTTCATTTCTAAAGGATCTGAGTATTTGTTCATTTTAGGTTGCGAATTGATGAGTTTATTTAGGAATATTGGGGAATATTGGAATAGCTCTGCTTTCCATCATAATATAACAGCCATCAACTCTCTCATGAATGACCATGAGAATCTAAGCCTTTGTCCACTTTTGCTGCTTGCTGCTTTAGTATCAGGAGAAACAACAAATGTCAGAGATCACTATCAACTTTCTGCTTAATCAAACAATAACTTCTTTGTGAAAACATTTCTCTCGTGAATAGAAATGAAACAAGGTATTGGGGAAAAATAAAATTCTTTGTTGGTCTGTAAGATGTAATAGTGAAAATCTCATTGCTATTTCTGTTCCTCGAGTTCTCAGTCCTCAGTTTTCTGATAAGAGCTAAAGTATCACATTTCTGCCAAGATGAGACATATGTCAGTAACTCTAGCATCCTCTTCCAGCCGCTTAGTCTAGCCATGTGTGAAAATTTGCATGGTCAAGCCACTTCACTTTTTTTTTTTTTTATCAAGTTGCTTCTGAGGGGTGGGAGGTATGTGATAAAAGCTGAACGTTCTATGGATGTAAATCATGAAACTACGAAATATGTTACTTTGTCAAAAACGTTAACGATATCGATACCGACAGAACCACTATAGAAAAGGACAGACCATTCTCCTTTAAAATATATCATTTTACTCTGAATTTGAGTTTGGTTTCCTGATGATAAAAGGGGGTCACCAGTAACTAGGCTGCTAGGTAGTCTCTTCAAAACCCAGGGGAGTGTTATCCAATGAGTACTAATCATTGGCACCTGTAGTTGCCACTGTTGATGGACACCAACCAGTTTTGACAACAGAAGCTTGTGCTGATGAAGTCAGTGCACAGCTTCCTCTGATGCCTTTTTTGATGTCTGATTTACACAGAGCTCACTGAGAAAGTCCAGGATTGGAGTATCTGTTACTGCCTATGGATATCATTCTGCCTATGATTGCTCATCTTTAATATTTCAATTCTTGAAATGTCTAAAAGATATTCATTTTTTTCTTAAGATAGTCACTGTTGTTCACTAAATTTTTGAGTTTGTTTCAGTGTATGTCAGATTTCTTAAGCTCACCTTTTCTTTCTGAAGATTACATTTCATGTGGTACCTATTTTAATACTTGCTTCAAGAATAAGTCAATGCTCACAGATCTGAAATTGGCTTTAAACTATCTTTATGCTTGGTGAATATTTTGTTTAAGTCTAGAATGTGGGGTGTATAAGATTTTCTTCTGTAGCTTGATGGAAGACCTGATTCCTTCATTTCTGCTAATCATATTGTCACTGAGAATTCAGCTGACACTCTGATTCACAATCCTTTGTAGGTGACATGTACCTGATACATTGTTTCCTGTAATTTGTTTTTAAGAACATTTCATTTCAGAAGCCTAGGGAATTAAGGAGACCAGGAGAACATGGTCCACAGACTTCAGCTAAGCAGGGCTCATCAGGGATCACAGAGACTGAAGTAGCAATCATGGAGCTTGTGTGAGTCTATAGCTAGGTGCTCTGCATATATGTTGTGGTTCTGTAGCTTGGTATTCTTATGGGACTCCTAACAGTGGGGATCAGGTGTCTGACTCTTTTGCCTGCTCTTGGAATCCTTTCCCTCCTACTGGGTTGCCTCACCCAGCCCTGATATGAGGGTTTGTTTGGTGGATATTTCTGGGAGGCCTGATCTTTTCTTTTTTTTTTTTTTTATTGGATGTTTTATTTACATTTCCTATGTTGTCCCCTTACCCCATCCCCCACCCACCCCAGAACCCCCAATCCCCTCACCCCTCCTCCTTCTTCTCTGTGGATGTAACCTCTATCTACTCCCCCCCACTCCCACCTCCCCACCCTCAAAATTCCCACCCCCTGGGGCATCCAGCCTTCATGAGGTCAAGGTTCTCTTCTTCCACCTATGCCCAGCAGGGCCCTCCACTCTTACATATTCAGCTGAAGCCCTGGATCCCCCCCCTAAGTGCTCCCAGGCTGGTGGTTAGGACCCTGGGAGCTGTGGTTGGTTGGTATTGTTGCTCTCCTCATGGTGCCACAAACCCTTTCAGCTCCTTCAGTCCTCACTCTAACTCCTCCATTGAGAACCTCATGATCAGTTCAATGGCTAGTTGTGAGCATCTGCCTCTGAATATGTCAGACTCTTGAAGACCTCTGAGGAGACATCCATATCAGGCTCTTATCAGCATGCACTTCCTGACATCCACATCAGCATCTACCTTTGGTGACTGCACATGAGATGGATACTCAGGTGGAAAGGTCTTCAGATCTTTTCTGAAGGGAAACAGAGAAGTTGTCCTTCCGGGGGAGATGGGAGGTGGGGGCGGGGTCGAGGAGTGGAGAGAGGGAAAACTGTTCCAATGTATTAGAAACAAAAAATTTATAAAAAAATCTATTTTATCTTTGTATTAGTATAGAATTTAATGAAACTATATGTATATTTCATTATTATTTAATATTTTACCTTAATCTTTTCAATTTCTTAGTTTGTTGTTTGCTTGTGTTTGATAATTTCTAGTTTTTCTGAAAAATTCTCATCTAAGTAAACATCGACTTAGTGAATTTTACTGAGTGAATTAATTTACTAAGTGAATTCTTATAGAGTCTAAAATAAAGCAAAAGGGAATACAAGGGACTTAGGGTTCATCTGATGTTCTTGTCTTCCAGTCAATCATTTCTGTTTCCTCTGGAGTCATCTTGCTGGATAGTCCTACCCTCTGTGATCTGTGCTGCTGTAGCAGTCAGGGTAAATCACACCAGAGGTTATAGAAAACTCCCAGTTCCTTAGCTTCTTAACCAAATGGAAGCCACATTTACTTCTTTTGACAGAGAGCCAAGTGCTAGTCATCTTAGGCCGGAGACCCTCCTGAGTAGAAGCTCTCCGTGAGAGGTTACACTGCTTCTCATCGCTTCCATGAGAGTTGAGGAAGATAGATAACACAATGGAGACTTTGAGCTTGTGCCACGCCACTTCACTATGGAGAACTAGTCATCTGGTCCTAGGTGCAATGTGTTTCTCTTGTATTTCAATGAAAGGATACCAGCATGATTTTGTAAATCTGTAGGTTTGTTCTTGCCACAGTGTTTAAAATCAAGGATGTGCTGATGCTCAACTCTCCAATCTGTTTATGAACAAAAAGATAATGCTGTTTATTACCCATGACTGACTAACATTTCATCTGGCAGTGCTGTCCTGTCCTACCTGCATGAAAAGGCTGGCTGCTAGCTCTCTGATGATGAGCGAGGTATGGGGATTGACAGACACTGGTCAAAGGTCTACTTTGGAAGTTTGCTCTCAGGCTGTTTCACTCAGCCACATGATTCAGAGGCATCCGGAGGCATACTCACAGACGTGATGGTCAGAAGGGGACTTGACTTAGCATACATTGAAAGAACTCTTCAGTGTACTGAGCCATGCTTTAGGTCCTTTCCCAGGCTCTAGCTGTATCTCTAAGAGCCCTGTCTCACCTGCTCCTCTCTCCTGTATCTGCATTAACTGGCACATCTCTGCATTCTGACTTGCATAACATTTTAGACATAGACATCAACAGTCTTCAGAAACTCATAATCTATTTTGCTAATAATTTCTGATATTTTATCCATTTTCCTGTATACCTTTTAAGCTACAACTTATGTTCTACTGTTTTTGTTAAATTTTGGTGTTAAATTCTTCTTTCATACATTACCTCCTGACCACAGTTTCCCTTCCCTCCACTCTTGCTGGTCCTCTCCACACCTCCCATTTCCTCCAGATCTACTCTTCCTTAGTTTCTCTTCAAAAAAAGAGCAGGCCTCCCAGAGATACCAACCAAACATGGCATAATAAGACTAGGCACAAACTCTCATAGCAAGGCTGGATTTTAAATAGAATGAGTACAAGAATTTTTTTCATTTGTCCTTAATTAAAAGCTGTTTTCAGTTAGCAGTATATCAATTACCATGGCTACATAACTCTGTTCTGTACCAATACTAAGCCAAACAAGTTTTAGAATATAAACATATTCTGTTTATACCACAACTTGCCTACTAAGTTCCTTTAAGTGACTATTCAAGTTATTTTAACAAGAACATAGGAATAGCAAACAAATCATGAGTATAATATCTGAGCTCTGGGCAACTAATAAACTTAATCCATCACTGATGAAGATAAGAGAGGACAACAAAGCCTTGACCTCTGGGGATTTATTTCCTCTTGATCAGGCATTCCAAGGCCCCTCATTTACAGAATTCATCCACACATCTGTCTTATGGGCACACTATGGCAAAAACTGAGATCACTTTCCCTTCCATATCTCTGTGCTTAAAGCATCTTTCTGTTCCCCCTGCATTACTCCTACTGTGTGTCTGCCTGTGTGAAAAGGAGCAAATGTAAGAGCCACACATTGTAAGAGCCACACATTGTGTGACATGGAACACTGAGGACACTTTTCTGGCTGTCAAGAGTGCTAGAGACTTTGATAAGAAAACTGATGGGACAAGTTATGGAAAGAATAGATAGGGGGAAAGAACCTTAGGTGATAAATGTTGTGACTAGTTAAATGGATATCCTTGTCTGTGAAAGGGCAGATATAAAATACTGGAGAATTATATTCTGAAGTTATGAGATGAAAGAAAAGTTGAGTTCAACTGGTAGATAGGTTTTCTAGCTATATACCTGCCCTGACCTTTTCTGTGAATTAAGAATGAAACACTGGTTATGAAGAACAGCTTAGCTTTAGCGTCTTATTTTCTTTGTCATCTTTTCTTCTTCCAACTTTTATGTCTAGAGTACACCTCAGCCTGCTAAATGAAGTGTTTTATACTGCTCTTCAGCTCTAAAAGTGTTTCTGTTCAGAGTAAGTGTCACTAGACCCATTCAAGTAGTCATTGTGTCTTGTTTTGTCTCTCACATCTGTGCTCTGAGATCTCAGCATCCTCCATGTATTTATTCCTTTGTGAAGTGAATGAGCCAGTCTAGCTGAACTGACAGACTCCAGGCTCAGTGAGATATCTTGCTTCAAACAATAAAGAAAAGAGTAACTGAAGAAGAAAACCAAAGTAGACCTTTGGCTTTGACATGATACATATGTATGGAGACCCTGCACAACCACCCCCCCAACACACACACACACACACACAAAGTAATAAAACCATTTAAATTTTTTAACTGGAAATGTCATGTTATGATTATTTTACTGGATTTTCTGTTTTGAGAGGTGCTATGAAATATTCTTTTTAGTCCAGGTTGTCCCCAACTCAATTCTGTTTCAGTCTTCCAAACAGTGGTGCATAGGTTTTTGTCACCATGCCTACATAGATAGTGGATAGCTTTGATGCCAAAACTCATATTGCAAAGTTTATATTCAAAATTTTCATTTGTAAAAGAATGAATACGCAAATGACTAAATAGCCCTATCTTCTTTCAAAGGAAAAAAACCTCAATGACATCCATCTTGAGTCCGTTTCAGTAGATTGTCCATTTTTCTGCTGGGACATGATGCCAAATAAGGATTGCTAACAAACATAAGAGTAACAAAGGGAACAAACTTGTTTACCAAGTCAGGAGTGAGGCGGTGCCAGGCTAGCATGCAGGCCAGGTGGAATTGTGGGTAAGCTAGGCATTTTCTATCTACATAAAAGTCTAAATGTAAGTAGTTAGGGTGGCTGTTGCCGCTGTGGAGTGTCCTTGAATCCAGTCTCTGCTTTGCTTTGCTTTCCTTAGGAACCAAAAATGAATACAAGCTAACCCCCATTTGGATGTCAAGAAGCAGAATAAAGAGGAGAAAATAGGCTTACCGAGTTTCTTTTTTGACACCAAGTGAAAGTTGTACAGAATGTGGCACCATTCTTACACGTCGTGACCAGAACTTACTTTAAACTGTACCTAGCTATATGGTCATCTTGGAAAGATGTTTTGGGTTTTGGTTCTTATTCTAAATACCCATGGGTCCAACTAAATGTAATGTCAACTCATTATGGTAGAAAGAGTAGAGAACAAACATTTGGAGACAACTAGTAATTTTTGCTATAAAATTATATTTTACTTAGTGGGGAACATGAAATATAAATGAAGAATATGAAAAAGTCTCATACAGACTGAATGCTAAGTTTTCTTTGTAATGTATTATGCGTACTCATTTGTACATGTTAAGCACCTTTGAACTTCTGGAATAAAAAAATCACCTTAATTTAAAAAAATATGACAAAGTCAATTACTTTAAAGAGCATAGTAAAAAACGAATAAAAGTTATACAGGAACATAACTGTAGTGATCTGTAGTACTTTGATTGCAATAAGAAATCATTTATGAATATTTAATAAATACCAGTTTTAAACTTGTAGAGTGAAGTTATATTCAAGAGGGAAAGACTACTTGGTTTTGCTACAGAATAGAATGTAAATATTGTCAGCCTTGACAATATGAAGATACAATTGAAAATGACAAATTCCTTTTGCACGGAAAGAAGAAAAAGAGAGAAGGTATCAGTACCAATAGCAGCATACTATCACTAACAGAGCCAAGAGAAGCGAGATTTTTTTTTCCTTGAAGTCTTTAAGAATAATAGTGTAAAGGTGTATGGAGTGGGAATACTCCTTTGAGGTACAAAACTAAGTCATTCAGAATTTTGTTAACAGTAAAACAACCACATGGGAGTATGGGAACTTAGTCAGGAGAAGGTTCAATACTGTGAGTGCTCTATACCACCATGTTTTTCTTGGACCCATCTTCCCAATGAGGCAGCATCTGTAGTGTTCAGTATAGGTGTGGGCATGGAGAAGACACATATGCACACTGAGAAGATAGTTAAGAAATTGCAGCCGGGCGGTGGTGACGCACACCTTTAATCCCAGCACTTGGGAGGCAGAGGCAGGTGGATTTCTGAGTTCGAGGCCAGCCTGGTCTACAGAGTGAATTCCAGGACAGCCAGGGTTATACAGAGAAACCCTGACTCGAAAAACCAAAAAAAAAAAAAAAAAAAAAAAAAAAA